>NW_019943404.1:100857-108018 GCF_002910315.2 Salvelinus sp. IW2-2015 | reverse complement strand
AACATTGGGAGGAGAAGGTCAGAGGGGGAAGACCTCTGGCTTTTCTCCTCCAATGGGTTTGTAGAAGGAGAAGAGAGAAGAGGACATGAGGTGTATGCAATTGAGATCTTCCCATAGAGATATCTGAGGGGTGGTACAGTAGGGTGTTGTGTTACTGACAGAGATGGTCTGGAACAGACCATTAGTGTGGGGAGGTATTGATGGTGTATTATTGTTAGTGTGCAGGGGCGAAAATCTGATATCAACCATGGAGGGGACAATTACATTACATTTTCAAGAGCAATTCCTGAGGGGACACCAAAAGTAGTGCTGTAACACATAGCCTACGTTGTAATATGTTAAATGTATATGAGGAACCATAATTCCTACAACTGATAATTGATAGGTACAGTAGTTAACTGAAGGGTTTAACCAACTTGTTCAAATGTTTAAATCATTATAATACTACTAATAATAATAGTTATAGCAGTGCTCCTTACCAGTCCAGTATGTATGCAGGTATTCGTACTTACAACTAGCAATATCAAGAAAGGCCAGTAGGTAGCAATGGTACTGTACACTGTATGGTGTTAGTTTTCATAAATACAATGAACATGGTGTGATCTCATCTAAAATAATCTCCATTGAGAACCATCAAAGTTAGTCTCCGTATTGAATTGACCTTTTAATTTGACTTTTTCTGATACATTTATATAGTCATTAAATGTGCCACTGGCCTGAGTCTACTACAATATCTTTACAAGAACAAAAAGCTTAAAATAAGTACAGTTCTAAAAGCAAAATAACTACTTCAATGAAAACCCAAATAAATCAACAAAATATCCTTCAGTCAGTGTCTCAACTCTTCAAACAGCAGCTATGGACAAGTATGTCGCACAAAGTATGCAATTTTAAATAAAATAACATGAAATAAATAAATTTGTAAGTGTACTGTCGTGTACTGTCATGTACTAAAAACTACTCTCCTCTAGGCTGCTTAGTACCCGCTCATACTGTCCTAGCACAGCTCTAATAGCAGTATTCCGCACAGTCCACCTTGTTGGACATAGGGGTTTCCGGGTGGGCAGATGTGTTTCTTTGGACGGGCAATATTCAAACATGCTCTTAAACTTTCCTGACTGGTCATAGAGGACACCTAACTGATGGACCCAAGAAAGGGAATCCCGGATCAGTGGGGAGGCTGAGCAGCCAGCCTGTGTAATCAGATTTACACAGTGTGCTCCACAATGGACATAAGGGCTAATGGCTGCTGCCTTCTCACAATTGCCTGTGCACCTGTGTATTTTCCTGCCATGTTTGAGGCACCATCGTAACTCTGCCCACGTAAGCCAGACATGGGCAAATTGAGCCTCAACACTTCAGTTGCCACTTTCGCAATGCCCTCGCCTGTTGTCTCCGACACCCTGTATAGCCCAATAAACTCCTCGTGAGGGACAAGGTCATGGTCAACATAATGCAAAAAGACACTCTCCTGTTCAGCACCAGAGACATCTTGAGTACCATCAACAATTAATGAAAATTGTACAATCGGAAGAGATCTAATCTCAGCTGCAATGCCTCAAATGATTTTATTGGCCATGATGTTCAGAATTTCATTCTGTGCTTTGGGGCCTCTTGAAACGTCAACACTCTGTTGGCAAAAGTTTGCAGTTCAAAAATTGTGGGTGTGGCTGATATGGTTTTGTGCCATCACTGAGGTAACTGGACAATGCTGTGCCACTGTCCCTATACTGGTGCTGCTGGCAACAAGGGTGACACCTGGTCCTGCCGTGGCTGTGACATTGTTCTCTGAAGTCTCTCTCCCTGGCTCTTTCCCTTTCACCACCCTCACAGACTCAGTCTGTCTCCTAGAAAAGAAATAAGGTGTTTGCCGTACTCCTAACTACCGGTACCCAAAACTACACAATTAATCACAACAGCAATACCATTGCCATAAACAAATCTTAGTTTAGTCATCAGTTTTAAGTTGAGAGCAGGGGTATCCATGGCATTTTCCAATTATGTCCCTATTTTACAAGTAAAAAAAATTGAGAACCTTTCAAATGTTGCCAAACAAAGACTCAACAAACTTACCTGAGACTCCCTGTCTGCCCGTCTGTCCCTGCCTATCTGTCCCAGCTCTGCTGTCTGTGTGCCATCTGTTGCCTGCTCTGCCTAATGACATCATTGTGAAACATTCCATTAGCATTTCACTTCTTTCTTATGAACATTTTATCAACTCGTCTTTGAGATATTAGGCTACTAGATTCTCTACTTTGCGTTTTGTGTGACTGAAAAATACTCTGATGTCCGTCTTTTTACTTTTTTCTGCCATTTTTCTACCTGGCTGGCTGGCCGGTCTAGCTGCACACACACACATTTACACAACATATGCTACAACCTTTTCTAATTTTAATATAGTTTGTTTCATATTGGCTGGCTTCCAACAATAGCTGAATTTGTAAAGCTACGCAGCACCAACTCCGTTTCTGTGGTGTTTGGACACCCATCTGGACAAGAGGAATACCCATGTGAGAATGCTGTTCATCGATTACAGCTCAGCATTTAACACCATAGTACCCTCCAAACTCGTCATCAAGCTCGAGACCCTGGGTCTCGACCCCGCCCTGTGCAACTGGGTCCTGGACTTCCTGACGGGCCGCCCCCAGGTGGTGAGGGTAGGTAACAACATCTCCACCCCGCTGATCCTCAACACTGGGGCCCCACAAGGGTGCTTCTGAGCCCTCTCCTGTACTCCCTGTTCACCCACGACTGCGTGGCCATGCACGCCTCCAACTCAATCATCAAGTTTGCGGATGACACTACAGTGTAGGCTTGATCACCAACAACGACGAGACGCCCTACAGGGAGGAGGTGAGGGCCCTCGGAGTGTGGTGTCAGGAAAATAACCTCATACTCAACGTCAACAAAACAAAGGAGATGATTGTGGACTTCAGGAACAGCAGAGGAGCACCCCCCTATCCACATCGACGGGTCAGTAGTGGAGAAGGTGGAAAGTTTTAAGTTCCTCGGTGTACACATCACGGACAAACTGAACTGGTCCACCCACCACACAGCGTTGTGAAGAAGGCGCCAGCAGCGCCTCTTCAACCTCAGGAGGCTGAAGAAATTCGGCTTGTCACCAAAAGCACTCACAAACTTCTACAGATGCACAATCAGAGACATCCTGTCGGGCTGTATCACCGCCTGGTACGGCAACTGCTCCGCCCACAACCGTGAAGGCTCTCCAGAGGGTAGTGAGGTCGCAGAACGCTCACCAGGGCAAACTACCTGCCCTCCAGGACACCTACACCACCCGATGTCACAGGAAGGCCATAAAGATCATCAAGGACAACAACCACCAAGCCATGCCTGTTCACCCCGCTATCATCCAGAAGGCGAGGTCAGTACAGGTGCATCAAAGCAGGGACCGAGAGACTGAAAAACAGCTTCTATCTCAAGGCCATCAGACTGTTAAACAGCCACCACTAACATTTAGCGGCCGCTGCCAACATACTGACTCAACTCCAGCCACTTTAAAAATGGGAATTGATGGAAATTATGTAAAAATGTACCACTAGCCACTTTAAGCAATGCCACTTAATACAATTTACATACCCTACATTACCCATCTCATATGTATATATACCGTACTCTATATCATCTACTGCATCTTGCCATCTTCATGCAATACATGTACCACTAGCCACTTTAAACTCATGCCACTTTATGTTTACATACCCTACAGTACTCATCTCATATGTATATACCGTACTCTATACCATCTACTGCATCTGCCATGCCGTTCTGTACCACCACTCATTCATATATCTTTATGTACATATTCTTTATCCCTTTACACTTGTGTGTGTGTAGGAAGTAGTAGTGTGGAATTGTTAGGTTAGATTACTGTTGGTTATTACTGCATTGTCAACTAGAAGCACAAGCATTTCGCTACACTCGCATTAACATCTGCTAACCATGTTGTATTGTGACTAATAAAATGATTTGATTGTATTTGATTTTTGTTTGCCATAATCTTTAAAAAAAAAAAGGTGAATAAAATAAATGTAAAAAAGTTCACTAGCGACAATTTAGCTTTTGCAACGAGACCATTAAATATATTTAAGACAATGGTATAAGAGAGTGTAGTTCTGTTCAGTTTGGACTTCAGTTTATCGCCAACCTTATCACAGGGACTTTGAAGCACTACAGCTGCATGCTGATCTTGGAATAAACTGACGATAGCAAAGATTCCATCTTTGACGACGCCACATTAATGGAATAGGTACTAGCTAGCTTGCTAGTTATATGTTTGCTTTAGTTTGCGCGCTAGCTCTGCGAAATCAGCTAGTGTGTGAACCCTGCCAACATAAAAATATAAACATTGCTATGGCGCGATTGACTGGATTAACCTCACGTCAGTTACGTACATGGTCCTTTCAGACATAGATACGAACCCTCTATTACTTGCCAGCTAAAGAACTGGCAGTGGATCAAACCATTGTGAGGCAAAGGGCGGGGTGGTAGCAATCTTTTGAAACTAAAAAGGCGCTATTAAGTGTCTATAAATCAGCCACAACTGCTTTCATGCGTATTATTAATATTATTGAAATTACATAGTTATGTTTACAGTGATAGATTGGGGGGACAAATCATATTTTTCCCAGGATGGGGGGTCGTGTTCCCCCGTCCCCCCTGGGATTTCCGCCTATGGTAGTGTGGTACTCACAGAGACGGTCTGGAACAGACCATTAGTGTGGGAGGTATTGATGTTGGTTTTGAGAAGGAGAGAGTATGCAATTGAGATTTTCCGCATGTCTGTTCGGCCCTAATCCTGATGTCTGCCCCCCCCCACCAGTCCCTAACCTGACCCTGTACCTCTCTCCTCTCCAGGAGCACACTAAGGGGGATTACCAGAAGGCCATGCTGTCTCTGTGTGGGGGAGACGACTAAACGTCATCTGGATTTCATTACCTWCAAGCCTTCGGCGTACTGGTCATTATGTCCACTGCTGGGAAGGTTGCTTACTAGACTACAACCCCCACTGGACTACAATGTCCAGGTATTAGTTAGGCAGCTACTGGACTACAACTCCCACTGGACTACAACTCCCTACGTTAGAGTATTACTCATACTATTGGCTGTTATCATATGGGTATTAATAACTTCAAAGAGATGGCATCATTCTACTGTAAGTATTTCATTAGATGAAGATATTGAACCCACTGTTCCTGTAACAAACCTAGTTAACTGGTAATAAAGTTACTTTGGCAAATAGTTCTTCACATTTAGTCATTTGAAAGATGCTTTTATCCAGAGCGACTTACAGTAGTTTCGTACTGGTCCTTTTTCGTACTGGTTCTCTCCATGCGAATCGAACCCGAAACCCTGGCATTGCAAGCGTCATGCTCTACCAAGTMATTTTCAATATCACATCTTGACCCATTTTCCAAGAGGTAAGAAATAGTCAGCGTGTAATAATATGCAGTTACTATAGGTGACCACTAGAGTGCGGTAGAGGTAGTTCAGTAGCTACACTTCTTCTCTGGCCTGAAACTGACATGCTTTCATCCACTAGTTTATCTTTTCAATAAAATGAAATATTTCACTTTTTCTTAGTTATTCCCCAATTTATAAAAGGAGAGCAGGTTAATGGCGAAGAGAGATGTTGACTCCATAATTAATATTCAGACTGAATCACTTTTCCTGGAAATCAAAGCTAGGCTAATTAAAGTGCTAAACTTGAACATTGTAGAACAAATGACTTGTGAATTAAACTTCTATAAGCAGAGCATTAAGATAGTTGTATTAATTTACAGGACATCAACACATTCTAAAAAAAAACACTAAACAGGATGTCATTTAATCTTCTCGTGTTTCCACTGAAAAGGCTGTATTAAATGATTTAAATAGTGTTTGTTTGGTGCTAATATTTCAATAAAAAATGTTAATCGAACCTCCAGCAGCATAATCCTGAACAAACTGCTGTATGTAGTGCTGATTACATGTCTGATATGTCTCTAAGCCTGGTCAAGTTAATAATGAKGCATTAAACCACCCAGACACATCAGAGATACAGTCGTCCTTCTGAACTAAGCTGCAGGACAGGAAGGAAACTGCTCCGTGATGTCACCGTGAGGCCATTGGTGATTTCAATGGCTGTGATGGAAGAGGATGGCTCATCAATAATGACCTAAATGACAGAGTGAAAAGAACTCAAACAAAATACAAATATTACAAAACATGCATCTTGTATGCAACAAGGCACTAAAGCAATACTGCAAAACAACATGGCAAAGAAATACACTTTGTATGTACACATCACACACTTCACCCAAGAACAATGCGATCGTAAGGTTACAGGAACAGCAAGGTGGGCTTCAGGGGTCGGGTTCAGACAGAGGTATAATCCAGAGAGGTGTTTAAAGGTACAGGAACCAGCGTGGCTCAGGGTTCGGGTCAGGTTCAGAGGTCAAATAAGTCCAGAGAGGGTGTAAGGTACAGGAGCAGGTGGGGCGGGGCCCCCCTCAGGGTCCGGGTTCAGCAAGAGGTCATAATCAGGAGAGGGTGTAAGGTCGGAACAGCAGGTGGACGTTCTCAGAGCGCGATATGCTGGGTACAGACAGAGGTCAAGTGATACAATCACGCATGAGGACGGATGTAGATGTTCAGCAGACTCGTGTAATCGGTTCCTATCCAAGCAGATCAGGCTTTGTTGTAACATGTTCACAACATTTAGATGTAGTACAATCACACACCATTCACTTCATGATGTAGTACACATCAACACTTCACTTTAGATGTAGTACACATCCACACACTTCACTTCACGATGTAGTACACATCAACACACTTCACACGATGTAGTAACATCACACACTTCACTTCACGATGTAGTACACATCACACACTTCACTTCACGATGTAGTACACATCACACACTTCACTTCACGATGTAGTAAACATCACCCACTTCACTTCACGATGTAGTACACATCACACACTTCACTTCACGATGTAGTACACATCACACACTTCACTTCCACGATGTAGTCACATCACACACTTCACTTACAGATGTAGTACACCCATCACACACTTCACTTCAACGATGTAGTACACATCACAACACTTCACTTCACGATGTAGTACACATCACACACTTCACTTCACGATGTA
>NW_019943404.1:88981-100832 GCF_002910315.2 Salvelinus sp. IW2-2015 | reverse complement strand
GATGTAGTACACTTCACTTCATGATGTAGTACACATCACACACTTCACTTTATGATGTAGTACACATCACAACTTCACTTTATGATGTAGTACACATCACACACTTCACTTCATGATGTAGTACACATCACACACTTCACTTTATGATGTAGTACACATCAACACCACTTCACGATGTAGTACACATCACCACACTTCACTTCACGATGTAGTACACATCACACCACTTCACTTCACGATGTGTACACATCACACACTTCACTTCACAGATGTAGTACACATCAACACACTTCACTTCACGATGTAGTACACATCACACACTTCACTTCACGATGTAGTACACATCACACACTTCATTCACGATGTAGTACACATCACACACTCACATCACACACTTCACTTCATGATGTAGTACACATCACCATTCACTCACGATTGTAGTACACATCACCACACTTCACTTCACGATGTAGTACACATCACACACTTCACTTCACGATGTAGTACACATCACACACTTCACTTCACGATGTAGTACACATCACACACTTCACATCACACACTTCACTTCATGATGTAGTACACATCACACACTTCACTTCACGATGTAGTACCATCACAACACTTTACTTCACGATGTAGTACACATCACACACTTCACTTCACGATGTGTACACATCACACACTTCATTCACATGTAGTACACATCACACACTTCACGATGTAGTACACATCACACACTTCACGATGTAGTACACATCACACACTTCACTTAGATGTAGTACACATCACACACTTCACTTTAGATGTAGTACACATCACACACTTCACTTTATGATGTAGTACACATCACAACACTTCACTTTATGATGTAGTACACATCACACACTTCACTTTATGATGTAGTACACATCACACACTTCACTTTTGATGTAAGTACACATCACACACTTCACTTTATGATGTAGTACACATCACACACTTCACTTTATGATGTAGTACACATCACACACTTCACTTACGATGTAGTACACACACACACTTCACTTCACGATGTAGTACACATCACACACTTCACTTCACGATGTAGTACACTCACACACTTCACTTCACGATGTAGTACACATCACACACTTCACTTCACGATGTAGTACACATCACACACTTCACTTCACGATGTAGTACACATCACACACTTCACATACACACTTCACGATGTAGTACACATCACACACTTCACTTTAGATGTAGTACACATCACACACTTCACTTTATGATGTAGTACACATCACAACTTCACTTTAGATGTAGTACACATCACACACTTCACTTAATGATGTGTACACATCACACACTTCACTTTATGATGTAGTACACATCACACATCACTTTATGATGTAGTACACATCACACACTTCACGATGTAGTACACATCACACACTTCACTTCACGATGTAGTACACATCACACACTTCACTTACGATGTAGTACACATCCACAACTTTCACTCCACGATGTAGTACACATCCCACAACTTCACTTCACACCTTCACTTCAGAGTATACACATCAAACACTTCACTTCAGATGTAGTACACATCACAACCACTTCACTTCACGATGTAGTACACATCACACAACTCATTCACGATGTAGTACACATCACACACTTCACTTCACGATGTATACGCATCACAAACTTCACTTCACGATGTAGTACACATCACACACTTCACATCACACACTTCACTTCACGATGTAGTACACATCACACACTTCACTTCACGATGTAGTAACACATCACACACTTCACTTCACGATGTAGTACACATCACACACTTCACTTCACGATGTAGTACCACATCACACACTTCACTTCACGATGTAGTAAACATCACACACTTCACTTCACGATGTAGATACACACATCACACACTTCACTTCACATGAGTACACATCACACACTTCACTTCACGATGTAGTACACATCACACACACTTCACTTCACGATGTAGTACACATCACACACGTCACTTCACGATGTAGTACACATCACACACGTCATTTCACGATGTAGTACACATCACACACGTCATTCACGATGTAAGTCACATCACACACTCATTTCAGATGTAGTACACATCACACATTTCACAATGTAGGTACACATCACACACATTTTCACGATGTAGTACACATCACACACTTCACTTCATGATGTAGTACACATCACACACTTCACTTCATGATGTAGTACACATCACATGCACACTTCAATGATGTAGTACACATCACACACTTCATGATGTAGTACACATCACACACTTCATGATGTATGTACACATCACACACTGTACACATCACACATCACTTCACGATGTAGTACACATCACACACTTCACTTCACGATGTAGTACACATCACACACGCTTCACTTCACGATGTAGTACACATCACACTACTTCATCATTCACAGATGTAGTACACATCACACACTTCACTTCACGGATGTAGTACCGATTCACATAAATCACACATCCACACTTCACTTCAGGATGTAGTAACACATCACACACACTTCACTTCACGATGGTATACTACATCCATCACACACTTCACTTCACGAATGTAGTACACATCACACACTTCACTTCACGATGTAGTACATCACACACTTCACTTCACGATGTAGTTACACATCACTCACACACTTCACACAGTACCAACACTTCATACGATGTAGTACACCATCACACTTCACTTCACATCACATCACACTTCACTTCAATGATGTAGTACAACATCACACACTTCACTTTGTGCTACGATGTAGTACATCACACCACTTCACGAGTATATACACTATGGTGTAACATAGCACGCTTACGAGCTAGTCACGATTGTAGTAATTTGAGACGGACTCACTACAGCTTCATTCGCAGGCTAGTTCACGACTGTAGTACACAGATATCAACACCTTCACTTCACGATGTAGTAGCACATCACATCACATTCACTTCACGATGTAGATCGACATCACACAGTACACTTCACGATGGTTACTACACACTTCACTTCGATGGATTCCACATCATACGAGCAGCACTTGCAGCTAGATCCTTCACTGTAGTACACATCTACAGCGCTAGATACGCTGGCACACTCATCGGTTCTCACTTCACGATGTAGTAGGACATCAACGGTTACTATCACGCGATGGTAAAGTAAGGCGGGCCTTCATCGACTGATCTTGGGATATGAGGCTCACGATGTAGTACACGGTAACACATCACCTCAGGCAGGAAGTATACACATGTAGCACTCACACGAATGTAGTATCACATCACACACTCAACTCACACAGACTATCACGATGTAGTAACACTCGCTGCACACAACAGCTCTTGCGATGTCGGGCTGTAAGTCAGCACAGCACATATTCACCGGTCAGTAGATACCACTTCACATCTACTTCAGTGTGTCACTCGCGCATGTAATAGTGACTTACTGGATTGTGCTTACATCACTGCTGACGTTACATGGTAGTAGTCACGCCACACTTAAATTTAGATGTAGTACACATCACACAGCTAACATGACACATGAGTACCATAAAAACACTTGGGTCAGGCACATAGTTCACTCACACTTCACGATGTAGTACACATCACACACTTCCTCACACGACACGATGCACACACACGCACTATCACTTCATGGCAATTCCGTAGTAACACATCGACGACACTTCACTGATGTAGTACACCATCACGAGCACATTTCATTCACGATGTAGTACACATCACACACTTTCACGATGTAGTAACACATCACGGACATCACTTACTTACACGATGTAGTACACATCACACACTGTTTACTTCCGTGTAGTACATCCACTTCACTCACTTCACGATGTAGTACAGACTAGTCAACCACACTTCACTTCACGATGTAGCGTACACATTCACACTTCACACTTCACGATGGTTAGTACACATCACACACACTTCACTTCACGATGTAGTACACATCACACACTTCACTTCACGATGTACAACATCACACACTTCACTTCAAGATCGTAGTAACACAATCACACACTTCCTTCAGATGTAGTACACATCACACACTTCACTTCACGATTACACATCACACACTTCAACTTCACGATGTAGTACCAAACTCACACCACTTCACTTCACAGATGTAGCACCATCACACACTTCACTTCCAAACGATGCTAGTACACCATCACACACTACATTCACTTCACGATGTAGTACACATCACATCTCACTTCACATGTACGATACCATCACACACTTCTTACGATTATCACGCATTTCACTTCACGATGTAGTACACATCACACACTTCACTTCATGATGTAGTACACATACACACTTCACTTCATGATGTAGTACACATCACAACTTCACTTCACGATGTAGTACACATCACCTTCAGAAAGTATTATTATGTTGTACATGTTACGGCCTGAATTCAAAATGGATTAAATAAATCACATCTACACAACAACCCATAACGACAAAGTAAAAACAGTTTTGCAAATTTATTGAAAATGAAATATAGTTTACATAAGTGTTCACACCCGAGTCAATACATGTTAGAATCACCGTTGCCGTGACTACAGCTGTGAGTCTTTCTGGGTAAGTCTCTAAGAGCTTTGCACACCTGGATTGAACAATATTTTGCACATTATTTTTAAATTCTTCAAGCTCTGCCAAGTTGTTTGTTGCTACATTTTCAAATACTGCAATAGATTTTCAAGCCGATTTAAGTCAAAACAGTAACTAGGCCACTCAGGATAATTGTATGTATTTGGCCTTTGTTTTAGGTTATTGTCCTGCTGAAAGGTGAATTAATCTCCCAGTGTCTGTTGGAAAGCAGACTGAACCAATTTAGAGTGGTGAAAAAAAATGAATAGTGGTACTCAGTAAGGTGTTGGATTTGCCCCAAACATAACACTCAGGACAACGTTCAGCAAAAAGTTATTTTGTAGTTTTACTTTAGTGCCTTACTACAAACAGGATGCATGTTTTGGAATATTTGTATTCTGTAAAGCTTCCTTTTTACTCTGTAATTTATACTGAACAAATGTATAAAACACAGCATGTAAAGTGTTTGGTCCCATGTTTCATGAGCTGAAATAAAAGATCCAGAAATGTTCCATACGCACAAAAAAGCTTATTTCACTAAATGTTGTGCACAGATTTGTTTACATCCCTGTTAGTGAACACTTCATTTGCCAAGATAATCCATCCACCTGAAAGGTGTGGCATGTCAAGAAGCTGATTAAACAACATGATCATTATACAGGTGCACTTGTGCTGGGGACACTAAAAGGCCACTTTGAAATGTGTTTTTCCACACAACACAATTCCACACGTCTCAAGTTTTTAGGAAGCGTGCAATTGACATGCAGGAATGTCCACCAGAGCTGTTGCCAGAGATTGAATGTTTATTTCTCGATCATAAGCTGCCTCCAACGTCGTTTTAAAGAATTTGTCGTACGTCCAACCGGCTCAACTGCAGACCATGTGTAACCACGCCAGCCCAGGACCTCCACATCGCTTCTTCACCTGCAGGATCGTTGAGACCAGCCACACGGACAGCTGATGAAACTGTGGGTTTGTACAACTGAATAATTTCTGCACAAACTGTCAGAAACCGTCTCAGGGAAGCTCATCTGATGGCTCCTCATCCTCACCAGGGTCTTGACCTGACTGCAGCTCTGTGTCGTAACTGACTTCAGTGGGTAAATGTTCACCTTCGATGGCCTCTGGCACGCTGGAGTAGTGTGCTCTTCACGGATGAATCCGGTTTCAACTGTACCGGGGTTATGGTACGGGTTTGGTCGGCTCTGTCCCATCGCGCTCTGGGAAGGCATAAGCTACGGACAACAAACACAATTGCATTTTATTGATGACAATTTGAATGCACAGAGATACCGTGACGAGATCCTGAGGGCCCATATTGTGCCATTCATCACCGCCATCACCTCATGTTTCAGCATGATAATGCAGGACCCATGTCGTAAGGACCTGTACACAATTCCTGGGCGCTGAAAATTTCCCAGTTCTCTCATGACCTGCATTCTCACCACATATCACCCATTGAGCATGTTTGGGATGCTCTGGATCAACGTGTACGACAGAGTGTTCATTTCCCCCAATATCCAGCAACTTCGACACAGCCATTGAAGAGTGGGGACAACATTCCACAGGCACAAATCAACAGCCTGATCAACTCTATGTGAAGGAGATGTGTCACGCTGCATGAAGGCAAATGGTGTTACACACAGATACTGACGGTTTATCTGATCCATGCGCACTACCCTTTTTTTTAAGGTTGTGTGACCAACAGATGCATATCTGTTTCCCAGTCATGTGAAGTCCATAGATTAGGGCCTAATGAATTTATTTCAATTGACTGATTTCCTTATGAACTGTAGCTCAGTAAAATCTTTGAAAATTGTTTGCGTTTATATTTTTGTTTTCAGTGTAGTTGTTGTGTTGAATTTACAGCAGCTGTTTGTTTAACTGTTCTATCCTGCATCTACTAATTGGCAAGTGATCAAAGCAGACAGTTGAAATGCTGGTACCGTGGCGGTACAGGAGGTGGCCGACAGTGGCGGTACAGAGGTGGTACAGAGGCATTGTGAACATTGTCCTTGATCTTAGAATATCTTGCTGGTAGCAAGCGCTCCTGATTGGCGAGCGGTCTAAGGCGATGTAGTACACATCACACACTTCACTTCATGATGTAGTACACATCACACACTTCACTTCACGATGTAGTACACATCACCTTCAGAAAGTATTCCTATCTATGTTGTACATGTTACGGCCTGAATTCAAAATGGATTAAATAAATCACATCTACACAACAACCCATAACGACAAAGTAAAAACAGTTTTTGCAAATTTATTGAAAATGAAATATAGTTTACATAAGTATTCACACCCGAGTCAATACATGTTAGAATCACCGTTGCCGTGACTACAGCTGTGAGTCATTCTGGGTAAGTCTCTAAGAGCTTTGCACACCTGGATTGAACAATATTTGCACATTTTTTAAATTCTTCAAGCTCTGCCAAGTTGTTTGTTGCTACATTTTCAAATACTGCAATAGATTTTCAAGCCGATTTAAGTCAAAACAGTAACTAGGCCACTCAGGATAATTGTATGTATTTGGCCTTSTGTTTTAGGTTATTGTCCTGCTGAAAGGTGAATTAATCTCCCAGTGTCTGTTGGAAAGCAGACTGAACCAYATTTAGAGTGGTGAAAAAAAATGAATAGTGGTACTCAGTAAGGTGTTGGATTTGCCCCAAACATAACACTCAGGACAACGTTCAGCACAAAGTTATTTTGTAGTTTTACTTTAGTGCCTTACTACAAACAGGATGCATGTTTTGGAATATTTGTATTCTGTACAAGCTTCCTTTTTACTCTGTAATTTATACTGAACAAATGTATAAAACACAGCATGTAAAGTGTTGGTCCCATGTTTCATGAGCTGAAATAAAAGATCCCAGAAATGTTCCATACGCACAAAAAAGCTTATTTMWCTMAAATGTTGTGCACAGATTTGTTTACATCCCTGTTAGTGAACATTTCTCATTTGCCAAGATAATCCATCCACCTGAAAGGTGTGGCATGTCAAGAAGCTGATTAAACAACATGATCATTATACAGGTGCACCTTGTGCTGGGGACACTAAAAGGCCACTTTGAAATGTGTTTTTTTCACACAACACAATTCCACACGTCTCAAGTTTTTAGGAAGCGTGCAATTGACATGCAGGAATGTCCACCAGAGCTGTTGCCAGAGATTGAATGTTTATTTCTCGATCATAAGCTGCCTCCAACGTCGTTTTAGAGAATTTGGCTTGTACGGTCCAAGCCGGCCTCACTGCAGACCACGTGTAACCACGCCAGCCCAGGACCTCCACATCGGCTTCTTCACCTGCAGGTCGTCTGAGACCAGCCACACGGACAGCTGATGAAACTGTGGGTTTGTACAACTGAATATTTCTGCACAAACTGTCAGAAACCGTCTCAGGGAAGCTCATCTGATGGTCCTCATCCTCACCAGGGTCTTGACCTGACTGCAGCTCTGTGTAACTGACTTCAGTGGGTAAATGTTCACCTTCGATGGCCTCTGGCACGCTGGAGTAGTGTGCTCTTCACGGATGAACCGGTTTCAACTGTACCGGGGTTATGGTACGGGTTTGGTCGGCTCTGTCCCATCGCGCTCTGGGAAGGCATAAGCTACGGACAACAACACAATTGCATTTTATTGATGACAATTTGAATGCAGAGATACCGTGACGAGATCCTGAGGCCCATTATTGTGCCATTCATCCACCGCCATCACCTCATGTTTCAGCATGATATGCATGGCCCATGTCGTAAGGACCTGTACACAATTCCTGGGCGCTGAAATTTCCCAGTTCTTCCATGACCTGCATTCTCACCACAATCACCCATTGAGCATGTTTGGGATGCTCTGGATCAACGTGTACGACAGTGTGTTCATTCCCCAATATCCAGCAACTTCACACAGCCATTGAAGAGTGGGACAACATTCCACAGGCACAATCAACAGCCTGATCAACTCTATGTGAAGGAGATGTGTCCGCTGCATAAGGCAAATGGTCACACCAGAACTGACAGGTTTTCTGATCCACGCCACTACCCTTTTTTTTAAGGTATTTGTGACCAACAGATGCATATCTGTATTCCCAGTCATGTGAAGTCCATAGATTAGGGCCTAATGAATTTATTTCAATTGACTGATTTCCTTATGAACTGTAGCTCAGTAAAATCTTTGAAATTGTTGCGTTTATATTTTTGTTCAGTGTAGTTGTTGTTGAATTTACAGCAGCTGTTTGTTTTACTGTTCTATCCTGCATTCTACTAATTGGCAAGTGATCAAAGCAGACAGTTGAAGTGTGTCGCGGCAGGCGGTACAGAGGTGGTACAGAGCATTGTGAAACATTGTCCTTGATCTTAGAATACTTCTGGTAGAGCCTCCTGATTGGCCAGCGGATTAGCACTGCATCGCAGCGGTCTAAGGCAGTGCTTGAGGCGTCACTACAGACCCGGGTTCGATCCCGGGCTGTGTCTCAGCCGGCCGTGACACCGATGAGGCGGCGCACAATTAGCCCAGCGTAGTCCAGGTTTAGTCGGCTCGGATGTCCTTGTCCCATCGCGCTCCAGCGACTCCAGTGTTGGGCCGGGCACAGTGCACGCTGACAMGGTCGCCAGGTGTACGGTGTTTCCTCCGACACATTGATACGGCTGGCTTCCGGGTTAAGTGGGCATTGTGTTATGAAGCAGTGCGGCTTGGTTGGGTTGTGTTTCGGAGGACGCACGGCTCTCGACCTTCGCCTCTCCCRAGTCCGTACGGGAGTTGCAGCGATGGGACAAGACTGTATATCACAACATTTGGGGTAAAAAGTCAAATTAAAATATAGAATAGTTCTGTTAGTTAATGCTCACTACTGCAGCCTGTTGTACGTTGTGATTGGCTGGAAGGGAACTCCATGTATCCTAGATCTTCTATTTTTCCTTGCAGGCAAAGTACCCGGAACGTCGTTGGGAGTACCGGGACGTCGTTGGGAGTACCGGGACGTCGTTGGGAGTACCGGGACGTCGTTGGGAGTACCGGGACGTCGTTGGGAGTGCCGGGACGTCGTTGGGAGTACCGGGATGTCGTTCGGAGTACCGGGATGTCGTTCGGAGTACCGGGACGTCGTTCGGAGCAGTTTTCAATCTGAATTTAGAAACGAAATCTGATTGCATCAGATTGAATATATGAAACTTTGATCAATTTGAAATGATTGTTTGTCAATTTAATTCAGACAAGGAATGCAATATGTACCATATTGAAACTGTATATAAATATTGAATGTGAATATTCAATTGAATTGAAATACTTTAACTGAATGCAAAATTCACTCAATTAAATTTCAAATCATCAATTTATGAATTCAATAAGTGCATTACAAATTCTAAAATATTATATTCAAATTCAATATCCTAATACAATTTCTGTTGGCACTGAAATGCATAACGTGTACACAGTTCACTTCAGGATTTACAGGAAGTGTTCACACCCCTCAACTTTTCMCACATTTTGTTGTTACAGCCTGAATTTAAAATGGATTACATTTAGATTTTGTTGGTCACTGGCCTATATATAATACCCCATAATGTCAAAGAGGAATTATGTTTTTCGAATTTTGTACACAATTTAAAATGAAAAGCTGAAATGTCTTGAGTCAATAAGTATTCAACCCCTTTTTTGGCCTAAATAATGTTTCAAGGAGTAAACATTGGCTTAACAGTCACATATTAAGTTGCATGGACTCACTCTGTGTAATAATAGTGTGTTAACATGATTTCTGAATGACTACTCATCTCTGCACCCCCAAACATACAATTATCTGTAAGGTCACTCAGTCGAGCAGGGAATTTAAAACACATGATTCAACCACAAAGACCAGGGAGGTTTTCCAATGCCTCGCAAAGAAGGGCACTATTTAGGTAGATGGGTAAAAAAAAGCTAACATTGAATATCCCTTTGAAGCATGGTGAGGTTATTAATTACACTTTGGAGGTGTGTATCAATCAACTCAGTCACTAACAAAAATACAGGCGTCCTTCCTAACTCAGTTGCCGAGAGGAAGCGAAACCACTCAGGGATTTCACCATGAGGCCAATGGGTGACTTTAAAACAGTTACAGTTTAATGGCTTGTGATAGGAAGAAAACTGAGATGGAATCGACAACATTGTAGTTACTCCACAATACTAACCTAATTGGACAGTGAAAACAGCTCGTTGATGAGAGGTCGAAGGAGAATGGTGCAAGTTAACAGACCGGACACAAACAGATGTAATAAAGTGGGGTGCAAGAACGAACACACACTATCATCTCCTTGTGCTATTGCAGCAGACGACCACACCGGGTTGATAGAGAGGAACACCAGGTTGATAGGAGAGGAAGACACGCAGGTTGATAGTGAGAGGAAACCAGGTTGATACGGAGAGGAAACAGCCAGGTTGATAGGAGAAGGACACTCGAGGTTGATAGTTAATAGGAGAGGAACACCAGGTTGAATAGGAAAGAGGTAACCAGGTTGATTAGGGAGAGGAACACCAGGTTGATAGGAGAGGACACCAGGTTGAAGGAGATGTGTAACACAGGTTGATAGGAGAGTAACACCAGGTTGATAGGAGAGGTACCATCCAGGGTTGATTAGGAGAGGTACGATCCAGGTTGATAGGGAGAGGAACACCAGGTTGATAGGCAGAGGAACACCTAGTTTGAATAGGAGAGGGAACAGCCAGGTTTTGATAGGTAGAGAACAAACAGGTTGATAGAGAGGAACAGCTTTCAGGTTGATGAGAGAGAGTAACACAGGTTGTTAGTTAATAGGAGAGGAAACACCAGGTTGAAGTGAGAGAAAACCCAGGTTGATAGAGAACGGGTGATAGGAGATGGAACACCAGGTTGATAGGAGAGGGCACCAAGGTTGATAGGGAAGGAAACACCAGGTTGATTAGGAGAGAGAACACCAGGTTGATGAGGAAGGGAACACAGGTTTGATAGGAGAGGAACACACAGGTTGATCGGAGAGGAACAGAGGTTGATGAGGGAGAGAACACCAGGGTTGAATAGGAGAGGGAACATCCAGGTTGGATAGAGGAAGCCATTAGTTAGTATAAGGAGAGGAACACCAGTTGATAGGAGAGGATCCACCAGGTTGATAGGAGAGGAACCAGTTGCCAGGGAGGACACAGGTTGATAGGGAGAAGGAA
>NW_019943404.1:71191-85697 GCF_002910315.2 Salvelinus sp. IW2-2015 | reverse complement strand
ACCCCTACAAAGCTGAGGAGATTCCAGAAGCCTGATTTGACTTTTCTCAAAAAACTAAACAAGCCTAAATCTGGGTAAAATGTTCTCTGGACCAATGAAGCAAAGTGTGAGGTTCGTGTTGGAATAACAGATCACGTCGTGTTGTATTTTCTGATGACCAGAATGAGCAGTGTCATAAAGAACACCCGTCCCTACAATCAAAGACGGTGGGGGGAGGTTGTGAGTAATGCCTGCGGGGGTTGCTTTGCTGCCTCTGGTACTGGGGGCCTTGAACATGCGCAAGACATCATGAAATTAGCAGATTATCAAGTGTTTTGTAGTCCAATGTTAAACCCAGTGTCCAAAAACTGGTTCTCCATTGAAGGTTTTGGGTCTTCCAGCAGGACAAAAACCCAAACACATATCAAAAAGCAAACAGGRGGRCCTCCCGAGTGGCGCAGCGGTCCAAGGCACTGCATCGCAGTACTAGAGGCGTCACTACAGACCCGGGTTCGATCCCGGGCTGTATTACAACCGGCCATGATTGGGAGTCCCATTGGGCAGCGTACAATTGCCCAGCGTCGTCCGGGTTAGGGGAACGTTGCATAGAGCCGCTCAAATATTTCCTTAGGTAATGGCATACTTAAGGGTTTTTACAGTAGCTTGAAAGATATGTACGGCATAAAGATTAACTACCTGGTTACCATGGAGATGGCCCGTCAAAGAGATCGCATTTATTTTGTGAGACAGCAAAATAGAAATTATACAATCAAGATAACCAAATAGCTTCATAAGATAATAAACCACATTCTTGTAGTTACTTTTTCTCATATTGTCTATTACTTTCTAGCACGGCAAGCTAACTTACAGAGTAGCTAACTTACAGAGTTGATAACTTTACAGAGTGATAACTTACAGAGTAGCTTAATTACAGAGTTGATAACTTACAGAGTTTGATAACTTACAGAGTTGATAACTTACAGAGTAGCTAACTTAACAGAGTAGGCTACCTTACAGAGTGGCTAACTTACAGAGTAACTAACTTAAGAGTAGCTAACTTACAGAGTAGCTAACTTACAGAGTAGCTAACTTACAGGAGTAGCTAACACAAGTTTACAGAGTTGCAATAAACTTACAGAGTACTAACTTACAGAGTAGCTAACTTACAGGTAGTAGCTAACTTACCGAGTAACTAACTTACAGAGTTAGCTAACTTACAGAGTAGCTACTTACAGAGTAGCTAACTTACAGAATAGCTAACTTACAGAGTAGCAACTTACAGACGTAGCTAACTTACAGAGTAACTAACTTACAGAGTAAGCTAACTTACAGAGTAGCTAACTTACAGAGTAGCAACTTACAGAGTACTAATTACAGAGTAACTAACTTACAGAGTAGCTAACTTAACAAAGTAGCTAACTTACAGAGTAGCTACCTTACAGAGTAGCTACTTACAGAGTGCTAACTTACAGAGTGCTAACTTACGAGTAGCTAACTTACAGAGTAACTAACTTACAGAGTAACTAACTTACAGAGTGGCTAACTTACAGAGTAGCTAAACTTACAGAGGTAGCTAACTTACAGAGTAGCTAACTTACAGAGTAGCTAACTTACAGAGTAACTAACTTACAGAGTAATAACTTACAGAGTGGCTTAACTTACAGAGTGGCTAACTTACAGAGTGGCTAACTTACAGAGTAGCTAACTTACAGAGTAACTAACTTACAGAGGTAGCTAACTTACAGAGTAACTAACTTACAGAGTAACTAACTTACAGAGTAGCTAACTTACAGAGTGCTAATTACAGAGTAACTAACTTACAGAGTAGCTAACTTACAGAGTAACTAACTTACAGAGTACTAACTTACAGAGTAGCAACTTAAGAGTAGCTAACTTACAGAGTAACTAACTTACAGAGTAGCTAACTTACAGAGTAGCTAATTACAGAGTAGCTAACTTACAGAGTAGCTAACTTACTAACAGAGTAGCTAACTTACAGAATAGCTAACTTACAGAGTAGCTAACTTACAGAGTAACATAACTTACAGAGTAGCTAACTTACAGAGTAGCTAACTTACAGAGTAACTAACTTACCATTCCTACAATGCTGTGCCCTTTCTGTCCCCAGGAAATGTCACTTCTTATTTAGTGTAAAAATGTGCATTCCAAGAGGCTTTAAATATAAGATCAGGTGTCCTTTACCTTAAAAACACAAAAATATGTACATTAAAAGAGAATTGTATACATTTTTTAAATTTTTTCCCCCAATGGATGTAGACGTTCTTGCCATGAACCGGGAATTAACTTCCACGTCATTATTTTATAGTCCTAGGTGTCACGTTCTGACCTGAGTTCTTTTGTTATTTCTTTGTTTTAGTATGGTCAGGGCGTGAGTTGGGTGGGTTATCTATGTTCGTTTTTCTATGTTKTTTTYYYYCGTTTGGCCTGGTATGATTCTCAATCAGAGGCAGGTGTCGTTAGTTGTCTCTGATTGAGAATCATACTTTAGGTAACCTTTTTCCACCTGGATTTCGTGGGTGGTTATTTTCCGTGTCAGTGTTTGTTCCACACGGAACTGTTTCGGTCATTCACTTTATTGTTTTGTATTTCAGCGTTCAGTTTGTTCCATTAAATATTCATCATGAACACTTACCACGCTGCGCTTTGGTCCTCCTCTCTTTCTCCAGACGAAGATCGTTACAGAACCACCCACCACCAAAGGACCAAGCAGCGTGGTATCGGGCAGCAGCGAGATCTGGACTATATGACAACTTGGGACGAAATAGAGAGGTGGTCGGTCGACCCAGGGAGAGTGCCGGAGCCTGGGATTCTCTGAAGCAGTGTGAGGAGGGTTACAGGRGAATGGAGTTCGTGACACGCACACAGCAGCGCAACAGGCACGAGAGGCAGCCCAAAAAAATTCTTGGGGGTGGGGAACACGGAGTGTAGCTAAGTCAGGTAGGAGACCTGAGCCAGCTCCCCGTGCTTACCGTGGAGAGAGAGGTACCGGGCAGGCACCGTGTTATGCCGTGAGGCGCACGGTGTCCCCGGTGAGCAGGCATAGCCCGGTGCGGTACATAGCAGCGCCTCGTATCGGCCGGGCTARAGTGGGCATCGAGCCAGGTGCCATGAAGCCGGCTCAATGCATCTGGTCTCCAGTGCATCTCCTCGGGCCGGTGTACATGGCACCAGCCCTACGCATGGTGTCCCCGGTTCGCCAGCACAGCCCAGTGCGGCCTATTCCACCTCGCCACACTGGCCTGGCTACGGGGAGCATTCAGCCAGGTAGGGTTGGGCAGGTTCGGTGCTCAAGACCTGTAGTGCGCCTTCACGGCCGGTCTATCCGGTGCCACCTCCRCGCACCAGCCCTCCGGTGGCAGCSCCGCACCAGGCTGTCTCTCGGTCTCCGCACTACAGGTGCTCCCGCCTGCTCAGCGCTGCCAGAGTCTCCCTCCAGTCCACCGCCTGAGTCTCCCTTTTCCACCATGGTTTCGTGGGTGGTTATTTTCCGTGTCAGTGTTTGTTCCACATGGAACTGTTTCGGTTTTCGTTCGTTCACTTTATTGTTTTGTATTTCAGTGTTCAGTTTGTTCCATTAAATATTCATCATGAACACTTACCACGCTGTGCTTTGGTCCTCCTCTCTTTCTCCCAACGAAGATCGTTACACTAGGGGTGCGTTCGTGAAGTGAAGTGCAGAATTACTGGTGAATTTACAAACCCTCAACACCCGTTGAATATGGCTGGTGTCGGTGAACGTTGGCAAAAATGCGTAATTAAATTGTTGCCAGCAACAAAGTCACCAACGCACTGGGTAACATGAAACAGCCTAACCAGCTCTGCTAGGGCGAGTAAAATCAAATCTATTTATATAGCACTTCTTACATCAGCTGATATAGCAAAGTGTTGTACAGAATGGTCAACGTGGGGTGTTCTCTCATTTGTGTTTTGGAAGTAGCAAGCCAGCGTTAGCTTGACTGCAGTTGAAGTCAGAACGCTCGGATCAACCCAAGTCCCTGGCCAGAGCGTCCAGTGTGCGCTATGAACGCTCCGGGGGCGAAACTCTGATTTTAAAACGGACTGAATTGCTTCGTGCTTCTACATCTGCATTGCTTGCTGTTTGGGGTTTTAGGCTGGGTTTCTGTACAGCACTTTGAGATATCAGCTGATGTAAGAAGGGCTTTATAAATACATTTTGATTTTGAATTTACGTACGCCCAGGACGCACTCTGGCACTCCAGATTGAATTTACGAACACACCACTAGTTAAATTATATTATTAAAAAGTTGTATTTTTTCATGATTATTGTATTTCTGTGTCCCTGATATCACTTTCCATCCCGTTTGTTGTAATTCTCCATTTAAGAAACMCCCCCCTATCTAAAATGACAYCACATTCAGGAAGTYTCAGAATTTATTTGGTGGGAAAACAATGGTTTAAAAAGGTACATAATTATAAACCCTTGGTTTGATCTATTTGTTCACGTTGTTACACTGTATGTCCCACTCAAATGTTCACCCTGCTACGCTAAATTAAAGAAAAAATTAACCAAATTTCAAAACGTTAAAATATGTTTGATAGAGAAGTGTTCACCATTATATGCTAGCTCAATCTTGCTCACTCACAGAGCTATGGTTAATTTGGGCTCCAAATGGCCACCCTGTTAGGTTCCACCCTGTTAGGATTATGCACCTAACCGGTTGGAAAATGCACCTTAAAGTTCCCGTTTTTAACCAATATTTTTTTAATAGAAAGAATACTAAAATAAATATATATTTCCCCCCCCAAAAGTGATGAGTTCCAAAAGGCACCACCCCGTAAAAATGTCCCATTCTAGATCCTTCCATTGTTTAGGTAAGTACCTATGTAGCTGGCTGGTGGATGTTTCCCTGTTGAACCAGGCCAGATGAAACCAACATTCACCTCCACAAAATGCTGTTTACATTGATATCCATATTGAATGAAGCGGTTAAGAAACCCCACGGGCAACCTGAAACTTTCCCCACTTCATTTAAGGGGTAAATTGACCTTAAAAGGTTTTGTGCAACTAACTTAAAGATAGGGAAACTTTCAGGGGAAATATAAGAGGTACATTAACTATAGGGGTTTTATGCAGTAGCCGACCAGCAGAGGTCGTATCTTCAGGACACCGGGGACCTGGCCACTAGCTAGCGAGCTAGATAATACCGGTCTCGCCTGTTACTAGCTATCTTCTGGGGGCAATCTGGCATCTTTCAGCCAAAGATTTGATTTAACTAGTTAGTTAACAAGACATTTATTGCGTTGAGCCACGCKAGATAGCTGTGTATCCTATGCTAATCTCAGCTATAGTTGTCACAGAACAAGGATGGTTAGTTTTATATTTGTAGTTGTTTACAATGAGCCAGCCAGTCAGCGGCACGCGCCTACCGTGCACTGCCTTACCAGACTCAGATCGATTTAACTCTAAATATCACATTTAGAGGTTCCTTACCGTCTTGACGTTTAGGTTCATGGTCCTGTTTTGATGCCATTCACTTAAACTATTAAAATATCTGAAAAATCAAATCCTGGCATCGCCAAGCTCTTATTTCATTCAAAACAGTAAAGGTCAGCAAAACGGTGTCACGTCCATGACGTATAGGCATCGCGACACCATCATATGAACAGACTGCATTCAATAAAAGACAGCTGCACAAACAAAATGCCTCACGTCCGAAGAACATTCAATAACAGGAACATAATTACTTCTGCAAAAGCACCTTGATTCAACCGCTCATACACAGTGATTTATTGACTAGCTCTATTTCTTGCAGAGGCCAGAGCAAACCATTACTTGTCTGTCGTCTTGCTGTATCTATCTGTTTAATTCATACAATTATCAAACGACACAGTAGAGGCCAGAGACCATCAAAATGCTGCAAACCTCTGTTGTGATATTGACGTCATTCAATAGCACAACAGACAGAAGAAAAAAACTAAAACAGAATTGGTTTGTTACAACGATGCAGATCAAGCGACAATGACCTCTTAAATAGCATGAATCATATAATTACTAAAGAAATATCATAGGACAATAGCAATGCATATTCATGAATCATAGAATTACTAAAGAAATATCATAGGACAATAGCAATGCATATTCATGAATCGTATAATTACTAAAGAAATATCATAGGACAATAGCAATGCATATTCATGAGTCAACCAAAACTAAGAGAGAAAATAATAAATAATACTAACTGTGTACACAGGAAGGAAACAGAACAAAGGACAGAATAATGGTATCAAAACCACTATGGCCCATTCCACACTATAGGGCCTAACTGAGCCAAGCTGTACTGGCCTGGTTCCACATCCACAAAAGTTGCTGGGGGAAAAAATCCTGGAAAGAGCCAAAGAAAATCCCCAAGCCATCACAGTACCGTTCAGGTCTCGGCCCTTTAGTGTGGCTGCGGCACGTGACGCTGCTGTCACAGACCAGCCATCACCGTACCGCCCAGGTCGGCCCTTTAGTGTGGCTGCGGCACGTGATGCTGCTGTCACAGACCAGCCATCACCGTACCGCCCAGGTCGGCCCTTTAGTGTGGATGCGGCACGTGATGCTGCTGTCACAGACCATCTGTCAGGCATTCAATAGGAATTCTAGCACAGTCACACTGACAGCTCTGAATCAGACCACAAGGACACAGGTTATAGAGCTACTGGACTCTGGTGAGTGAGGAGGACAGAGGAGAGAGACAGAGAGACTGACTGAGATAGCAGGTGTGAAAAGCCATGCAGTTTGTTCTCTGTTCCAAAACAACTTCAATATACTTGGGKTTTTTGTTTTCCTTAGATGACCTGGTGAAAAAGTGAGTCAAAAGATACCCCCTGCGTGAAAATAGTGCTTACATTTAATAAGGTACCATAGTAATACACTGGATTGAAACCATAATGTAAATTTGCTGTGTGTAACTATGATGCCAATTTCAATACTATTTTCCAAATATTTCTTTAATGTGAAAACAACTAAGGATGCACGCTGCTGTAATGTTTCCTCGGCTAACTGAAAGAGATGAGAGAGGAGCACACAAACCAGAGAAACCACAGTAGTGGATGTATAACCAGCCTGGGTACCAGTCTGTCTTGTGCTACCATTCCACTCCTTGTTACGCATGACGAGGAGTGGAATGACAGCAGACAGAATGGTACCCAGGCTAGCCTGTGTGATCCTAGTGGCAACAACAACATGGAGCACAGGGAATGCTTTTTACACAGCACACAGATCCAACAGAACTTGAAAGCATATTAATAAATAATACCTTGAAAATAATTAAATACAATATTATTGACCACAGTAAGAAATTAACGTWWAAAAAAAAAAGGAAAAATAAATCTACAGTGATGACGAAACAAACGGACAGATTCCTCTTCTCGCTCCGAAGTCCAAACATGTTTTTGAGACAAAAATAATGCCGTCGCCGTGTAATATTGAAATACAACAGTAAAAACGAAGTACAAAAGGTCAGGGGGCACGTGAAGGAAGAGGCTGGGAAAAAATCTTCAGTATCCACAGAAAAATATCACCTGAAGTTACTCATCATCATCATCGTCGGGAGCTTATATATAATAAGTCAAATTGAAAATATATATTTTTCCTCTCTGTACATAGCATTGTTTTCTCCTACTTTTTATTTTTCCTTTATTCGTCCCCTTCCGTTTCTATTTTCTCCCTCAAGTTGTTTTTCCGTTCTGTGTGAACGATCCCCCACCTCCCTTCAGTCTAACGAGATCACGTCTGGTATGGAGCCATATATGACTGCCGCCGCTGCATCAGACCTGCTCGACTGGCTGTCCCTCTCTCCATTCCTCTCTCCATCCCTCTCTCCATCCCTCTCTCTTAAACTATTAGATGAAACAAGACTGGAGCTGCTCCCGCTGTTGCTGCCCCCATTGGCTGCTGGCAGGGCGCTGCTCCCGCCCCCGGGGGTCCCTGGTTGGTCCAGGAACATCTGGGAGGAGCTATACGGCAGGAAGCGGTTGAGGAGAAGTTCATGGTCTTCTGAGGCCGAGGCCGCCGCTGCTGCAGCCATCACAATGTTGTAATGCTACAGAGAGGAGAGTAGTCATTAACCTGAGACGGTGGTATTCTGTGAGTCATTACCTGACGGTGGTATTCTGTGAAGTATTAGCTGATGTGGTTATTCTGTGTAGTCATTACCGATGGTGGTTGATCTGGTTCTATTCTGTGAAGTCATTACCTGATGATTCTATTCTGTGAAGTCATTACCTGATGATTCTATTCTGTGAAGTCATTACCTGATGGTGGTTGTCTGGTTCTATTCTGTGAAGTCATTACCGATGGTGGTTGTCTGGTTCTATTCTGTGAAGTCATTACCTGATGATTCTATTCTGTGAAGTCATTACCTGATGATTCTATTCTGTGAAGTCATTACCTGTGGTGGTTTGTCTGGTTCTATTCTGTGAAGTCATTACCTGATGGTTGTTGGTTCTATCTGTGAAGTCATTACCTGATGGTTGTCTGGTTCTATTCTGTGAAGTCATTACCTGATGGTTGTCTCCCTGGAGGAATGAGAAGAAATTGAGGTCCAGGTCATTGGGGGTGTGGTAGTAGTGGCTGTAGTCCTGTATGAGGGGGGGTGGAGGGGGGATATAGCTGGTCTCAACAGGAGGCATGCTGGGAGCTCTGGCCACCGGAGACGCCTGGCTGTGGAGGTTCAACACTCTGTGGGGAGAACATAACACCAGGTCAGAACAGTCCGGCTGGTGCTCAGTGGGCCCGAAACAGACAGCAGTCGGGCTGGTGTTCAGTCGATCCAAAACAGACAGTAGTCTGACTGGTGTTCAGTCGGCCCGAAAGCCAAGGAAGACAACTGAATAAAACAATAGTAGCCTGGTGCTGTGACAAATCTGTCCTCTTTTCGTCGCAGACAGGTGATAACAATATGGCGGAAGCTCATCATAAGGCTGGCTTAGCTTTCAACTGCTCACTTCTTTCAAATTCACGCAATGACAGGAAAGGATGAGTGGACAGATTGTATTTGTAGGATTTTGTGATTGGACATACCCCTTGCTGGCAGGCGGCGAGGCAGGGGACAGCGAGGAGGAGGGACAGGCCCTCTTGAGAGGAGGCTCATCGTCCAGATCGTCATCTGAAGAGCTGTCTAGAGTCAGATCGATCACCACCACCTTATTGGTACTGCTGTGGGATGAGCTGTTCCTGTGGTGCTCCGATTCTACTGTCCGACACGAGTCTATGGCAGACAGAGAGACAGAGACAGACAGAGAGACAGACAGAGACAGACAGAGAGAGAGAAAGAGAGAGACAGAGACAGACAGAGAGACAGACAGAGACAAGTCCAACTTCAGTCAAGTTGGTTGTTGCTCATTTCTAGACAGCCATTTTTAAGTCTTGCCATAGATTTTCAAGCAGATGTAAGTCAAAACAGTAACTTGGCCACTCAGGCTCATTCACTGTCATCTTGGTAAACAACTGCAGTGTAGATCTGGCCTTGTGTTTTAGGTTATTGTCCTGCTGAAAGGTGAATTAATATCCCAGTGTCTAGTGGAAAGCAGACTGAACCAGGTTTTCCTCTAGGATTTTGTCTGTGGTTAGCTCAATTCTGTTTACTTGTATCCTAAAAATAAACTCCCCAGTCCTTAATTATCACAAGCATACCCATAACATGATGCAGTCACAACTATGCTTGAAAATATGGAGAGTGGTACTCAGTAATGTGTTGTATTGTATTTGCCCCAAACATAACACTTTGTATTCAGGACATAAAGTTAATTTCTTTGCCACATTTTTAAAAAGTATTACTTTAGTGCCTTGATGCAAACAGGATGCATGTTTTGGAATATTTGTATTATGTACAGGCTTCCTTCTTTTCACTCTGTCATTTAGATTAGTATTGTGGAGTAACTACAATGTTGTTGATCCATCCTCAGTTTTCTCCTTTCACAGCCATTCAACTCATCCAGGACATCAACCACCCGAGCCACGGCCTGTTCACCCCGCTATCATCCAGAAGGCGAGGTCAGTACAGGTGCATCAAAGCAGGGACCGAGAGACTGAAAAACAGCTTCTATCTCAAGGCCATCAGACTGTTAAATAGCCAGAGGAGAGATAGAAGTCCCCATCCTACTAATTATAAGCAATCCCATCAGATGTGTCACTGTGAGCCTCTACACATACTCATGCTTGTAGAATGATATGGTGGGAGTGGTGTCTGTCGCATCACTAGGTAATGTTGTATTGAGTATAGGAGATATAAATCATAGCATACTGTGTTGTGTAATGTGTCAGGAACAGTAGTAGAGTTGTAATCTCATCTTCTAGAGAGAGTGCCTATCATATTTAAGTAATTCACTTAAGTTACATATTAATTACCAATCCCCGAGCATGTTTTGGGGGAATATTGTATTATGTCATGGCATTTCTTCTTTTCACTCTGTCATTTTATATTTATCTATTGGAGGTGGAGTACTACAGGATGTTGTTGGGTACTAGCCATTACTACACAGTTTTCTTCTTTCAACGAGGGAAGTTACAAATGCTCACAAATATAATCCCAGGCACAAGTCAAAACCAACGCACTAGGAGGCCAAGGGCACTGGGATTTCTTAGGGAACTTCGTGTCTGCCGTGTGTTTGTATGTGTGTGGTTAGATTCATCCTCAGGGAAGAGCGTAGTGGGTTCTAGTGTATCAAGGGTTGCGATTTCAGAATAGAGAGCAGGGGTAAGCCTGTGGTGTGTGAGACGTTGGTAAAAACTGGGCTTCTTATTTGTTCAGTGCCATGATGACAGGGGTAGTTAAAATTTTTTAGGCCGATCACTAGCCTAGATGATGTGGCACCTCGCTATTGTTTACTCAACATCTGTGGGCATAGCCGTTAGAGGGCTGCTGGGGCCCACGCTTCTAATAGACATTAAGGATCAGTGTCTGGGGTGAAATACATGGTCACGTTTAGATTGTAAGTAGGTTTTCAGTGGTCTGGGTCGTGGTATGTCATGCTCTCAAAGTTGTATTAGTATGTTATGCTTTGATTACGCTATAGCTTTAGTCGTGTATTTTATCTCAATTGGGCCACTTGTTTGCTGGGACATTAGGCTTGCATCCTAATTGTGAAGTTTTGATATTGTTTTAATTCGGCACTAAACTTGAATACTTCTAGATTGCGTTATTGGTTGTGGTGATGTTGTAATTGTTTAGGTATTAACACAGTTTGGGGAGCTAGGAACACAAGCATTTCACTACACCCGCAATAACATCTGTAAATATATGTGTATGTGACCAATAAATGTTGATTTAAACTGTTTTACAGTCACCATTGGCCTCATGGTGAAACCCCTGAGCGGTTTCCTTCCTCTCCGGCAACTGAGTTAGGACGGACACCTGTATCGATGTAGTGACTGGGTGTATTGATACAGCATCCAAAATGTATTAATAACTTCACCATGCTCAAAGGGATATTTCAATGTCTGTTTATTGTTTTGTTTACCCATTACCAATAGGTGCCCTTCTTTACAAGCCATTGGAAAACCTCCCTGGTCTTTGTGGTCGAATCTGTGTTTGAAATTCACTGCTCGACTGAGGACCTTACAGATAATTGTATGTTTGGGATACAGAGATGAGGTAGTCATTCAAAATCATCTTAAATATTATTATTGCACACAGAGTGAGTCCATGACACTTATGTGACTTGTTAAGCACATATTTACTCCTGAACTTAAGGCTTGACATAACAAAGGGGTTGAATACTTAATGACTCAAGACATCTCAGCTTTTGATTTTTTTAATGAATTTGTATAAATGGCGCTACTATGATACCAGAAGGGCTACGAAGGCGGAGGAACCCCACGTACCGTCCTCCCCGTTGAACGAAGCAGACACCTCTGTGACCTCCTTCTTCGACCTCATGGATACCAGTTCCCGTCCTCCTTAAACTGGATCTCATCACAGTCCTCACAGCTGTTTAGGATCTCCATGAACAACCTGCACACACACACACACACAGACAGACAGGGTTCAGAAATAGTGTGTGCTACTGTACTGCAATGCATTGGATGACTGTTCATTCAATGTGAAACATCCCCAGAGAGGTGCAGCAGAACGGACCCGTCGATAATGAGGTGTTGGTAGGGGCCTTCTGATCACACACAGGACACACCCAGGTGGGTTTCTTCTCATTCATCTGGATGTAAAGCGTCGCGTCGAAACACTGCAGGTGGGAACAGGTCAGCGCTCTGCACGGGATCATCAGACGCATCTTCCCAGCTAGACAAAACACACAGGAAACAGGAAGATGAATACACATCAACATCACAGGACCAGCTAACAAACACACAGGAAACAGGAAACAGGAAGATGAATACACATCAACATCACGAGGACCAGCAGACAAACACACAGGAAACAGGAAACAGGAAGATGAATATCGTGCTGTTTGTAGCCTCAGTGGATGACAGAACTTCTGATGTGGTTGTTTTATAATCTACCTACTTTTCCAATTGATCACTGATTGATTAGTTGATCACTGATTGATCGAGTCTGATTAGTTGATCACTGATTGATCGAGTCTGATTAGTTGATCACTGATTGATCGAGTCTGATTAGTTGATCACTGATTGATCGAGTCTGATTAGTTAATCACTGATTGATCGAGTCTGATTAGTTGATCACTGATTGATCGATCTGATTAGTTGATCACTGATTGATCGAGTCTGATTAGTTATCACTGATTGATCGAGTCTGATTAGTTGATTACATGATTGATTGAGTCTGATTAGTTGATCACTGATTGATCGAGTCTGATTAGTTGATCACTGATTATCGAGTCTGATAGTATTGATCACTGATTGATCGAGTTCTGATTAGTTGATCATGATTGATCGAGTCTGATTAGTTGATCACTGATTGATCGATCTGATTAGTTGATCACTGATTGGATCGAGTCTGATTAGTTGATCACTGATTGATCGAGTCTGATTAGTTGATCACTGATTGATCGAGTCTGATTAGTTTGATCACTGATTGATCGAGTCTGATTAGTTGATCACTGATTGATCGAGTCTGATTAGTTGATCACTGAATTGATCGAGTCTGATTAGTTGATCACTGATTGATCGAGTCTGATTAGTTGATCACTGATTGATCGAATCTGATTAGTTGATCACTGATTGATCGATCTGATTAGTTGATCACTGATTGATCGATTCTGATTTAAGAACGTCTGCTAAATAACTAAAATGTAAATGAGTGTACGTACCGGACAGAGTAGAGAGACTCGTAGACTGGTGGTCGCAATCTCACTGTCAGGGTCAGCTGTTAACTTCTCTTTGACTGTGAGAGAGAGAGAGAGACAACACAATCTCTGCTGTTAATTCTCTCTGACTGTGGAGAGAGAGAGAGACAACACAATTCTGCTGTTAACTTCTCTCTGACTGTGGAGAGAGAGAGGAGACAACACAATCTCTGCTGTTAACTTCTCTCTGACTGTGGAGAGAGAGAGAGACAACACAATCTCTGCTGTTAACTTTCTCTCTGACTGTGGAGAGAGAGAGAGAACACAATCTCTGGCTGTTAACTTCTCTCTGACTGTGGAGAGAGAGAGAGACAACACAATCTCTGCTGTTAACTTCTCTCTGACTGCAGAGAGAGAGAACAACACAATCTCTGCTGTTAAACTTCTCTTTGACTGTGAGAAGAGAAGAGACAACACAATCTCTGCTGTTACTTCTCTTTGACTGTGGAGAGAGAGGCAACACAATCTCTGCTGTTAATTCTCTTTGACTGTGGAGAGAGAGAGAGACACACAAATCTCTGCTGTTAACTTCTCTTTGACTGTGGAGAGAGAGAGAGACACACAATCTCTGCTGTTAACTTCTCTTTGACTGTGGAGAGAGAGAGACAACACAATCTCTGCTGTTAACTTCTCTTTGACTGTGGAGAGAGAGAGAGACAACACAATCTCTGCTGTTAACTTCTCTCTGACTGTGGAGAGAGAGAGAGACAACACAATCTCTGCTGTTAACTCTCTTGACTGTGGAGAGAGAGAGAGACAACACAATCTTGCTGTTAACTTCTCTTGACTGTGGAGAGAGAGAGAGACAACACAATCTCTGCTGTTAACTTCTCTTTGACTGTGGAGAGAGAGAGAGACAACACAATCTCTGCTGTTAACTTCTCTTTGACTGTGGAGAGAGAGAGAGACACACAATCTCTGCTGTTAACTTCTCTTTGACTGTGGAGAAGAGAGAGACAACACAATCTCTGCTGTTAACTTCTCTTTGACTGTGGAGAGAGAGAGACAACACAATCTCTGCTGTTAACTTCTCTTGACTGTGGAGAGAGAGAGAGACAACACAATCTCTGCTGTAACTTCTCTCTGACTGCAGAGAGAGAGAGAGACAACACAATCTCTGCTGTTAACTTCTCTCTGACTGTGGAGAGAGAGAGAGAACAACACAATCTCTGCTGTTAACTTCTTCTCTGACTGCAGAGAGAGACAACAGCAGAAACATAATGAGCTGGATGTTAT
>NW_019943404.1:57369-71166 GCF_002910315.2 Salvelinus sp. IW2-2015 | reverse complement strand
TACACTAGCCAGATAGCACCCAGTTACTCAACCCTGCACCTTAGAGGCTGCTGCCCTCTATACATAGACATGGAATCACTGGTCACTTTCATATTGTTTACATGCTGCTGTACTCATCATATGTATATACTGTATTCTATTCTACTGTATTTTAGTCAATCGCACTCGACATTGCTCATCCTAATATTTATATTTTTTAATTCCGTTCCTTACTTTAGATTTGTGTGTATTGTTGTGAATTGTTAGGTATTAACACTGTTGGAGCTAGGAACACAAGCATTTCACTACACCCGCAATACATCTGCTAAATATTGTATGTGACCAATAAATGTTGATTTAAACTGTTTTACAGTCACCATTGGCCTCATGGTGAAACCCTGAGCGGTTTCCTTCCTCTCCGGCAACTGAGTTAGGACGGACACCTGTATCGATGTAGTGACTGGGTGTATTGATACAGCATCCAAAATGTAATTAATAACTTCACACATGCTCAAAGGAATATTCAATGTCTGTTATTGTTTTGTTTACCCATCTACCAATAGGTGCCCTTCTTTACAAGCCATTGGAAAACTCCCTGGTCTTTGTGGTCGAATCTGTGTTTGAAATTCACTGCTCGACTGAGGGACCTTACAGATAATTGTATGTTTGGGATACAGAGATGAGGTAGTCATTCAGAATCATCTTAAATATTATTATTGCACACAGAGTGAGTCCATGACACTTATGTGACTTGTTAAGCACATATTTACTCCTGAACTTAAGGCTTGACATAACAAAGGGGTTGAATACTTAATGATCAAGACATCTCAGCTTTTGATTTTTTTTAATGAATTTGTATAAATGGCACTACTATGATACCAGAAGGGCTACGAAGCCGGAGGAATCCCCACGTACCGTCCTCCCCGTTGAACGAAGCAGACACCTCTGTGACCTCCTTCTTCGACCTCATGGATACCAGTTCCCGTCCTCCTTAAACTGGATCTCATCACAGTCCTCACAGCTGTTTAGGATCTCCATGAACAACCTGCACACACACACAGACAGGGGTTCAGAAATAGTGTGTGCTACTGTACTGCAATGCATTGGATGACTGTTCATTCAATGTGAAACATCCCCAGAGAGGTGCAGCAGAACGGACCCGTCGATGATGAGGTGTTGGTAGGGGGCCTTCTGATACACACAGGACACACCCAGGTGGGTTTCTTCTCATTCATCTGGATGTAAAGCGTCGCGTCGAAACACTGCAGGTGGGAACAGGTCAGCGCTCTGCACGGGATCATCAGACGCATCTTCCCCAGCTGACAAAACACACAGGAAACAGGAAACAGGAAACAGGAGGATGAATATCGTGCTGTTTGTAGCCTCAGTGGATGACAGAACTTCTGATGTGGTTGTTTTATAATCTACCTACTTTTACCAAGTTGATCACTTCTGATTAGTTTGTCACTGATTGATCGATTCTGATTAGTTGATCACTGATTGATCGATTCTGATTAAGAACGTCTGCTAAATAACTAAAATGTAAATGAGTGTACGTACCGGACAGAGTAGAGAGACTCGTAGACTGGTGGTCGCAATCTCACTGTCAGGGTCAGCTGTTAACTTCTCTTTGACTGTGAGAGGAGAGAGAGACAACACAATCTCAGCTGTTACTTCTCTTCTGACTGTGGAGAGAGAGAGAGACAACACAATCCCTGCTGTTAACTTCTCTTTGACTGTGGAGAGAGAGAGAGACAACACAATCTCTGCTGTTAACTTCTCTTTGACTGTGGAGAGAGACAAACACAGAACATAATGAGCTGGATGTTCCAATAAAGATGCCATTCTCCCGTTCCATTTCCTAGCCTGGTGCTGTTGAGGCAGCTCTATGGTCATGAGGGACTTGGGTTTATGGGACCATGCAGCAACGTCTAATATCAGAGAGCCACCTACTGAGAGCCCTGGAGTGGTCTGGGTTGCGGATCCCTTTGGCTCGTAGTCTCTGTAGCAGGGTTGTGGATGTCTGCTGTCTGACCAGGTAAACTGCCATGGAGAAACTCTGAGAGAGGAGACAACAGGAAGGAGCTTGTCACAATGAACCATGATGACTCACACCGTACATGAAAACCATGATTTAACCCACTACTGACCGGGGTCATTTTGGGCATTGGACTGAGAAAAAAATGCTCCCAAATACTCTGACCACCCGCCAAATGGCTGGTATGAATATAGTTCTACCAGCCAATGCCAAAACTACCCCCTGGTAAAGAGATGAACGACACAAGATTGTACATTTCTATACCACGTATCGTATGACTATACAAAATCACCTCATTTTTCTACATATCAAAATTGGCAAATGGTATAACAAACTCTGCCAATGGTATAAAATATTTGATTAAACTAAATTTAGAACTCAGATCCACTCACATTAGGACTGACCCATTTAGAACTCAGATCCACTCCACATTAGGACTGACCCCATTTAGAACTCAGATCCACTCCACATTAGGACTGACCCCATTTAAGAACTCAGATCACATTAGGACTGACCCATTTAGACTCAGATCCACTCCACATTAGGACTGACCCCATAAAAATCAGATCCACTCCACATTAGGACTGACCCATATAAAACTCAGATCCACTCCACATTAGGACTGCCCATATAAACTCAGATCCATCCACATTAGGACTGACCAATATAAAACTCAGATCCACTCCACATAGGACTGACCCCATTTAGAACTCAGATCCACTCCACATTAGGACTGACCCCATTTAGAACTCAGATCACACATTAGGACGACCCATTTAGAACTCAGATCCTTGGATGACCCTTTAGAACTCAGATCCACTCACTTAGGACTGACCATTTAGACCTCAGATCCACTCCACATTAGACTGACCCATTTAGAACTCAGATCCACATTAGACTGACCCATTTAGACTCAGATCCACATTAGGACTGACCCCATTTAGAACTCAGATCCACTCCACATTAGGACTGACCCCATTTAGAACTCAGATCACTCCCCATTGGACTGACCCATATAAAACTCAGATCCACATAGGACTGACCCCATTTAGAACTCAGATCCACATTAGGACTGACCCATTTAGAAACTCAATCCACTCCACATTAGGACGACCCCATTTAGAACTCAGATCACTCCACATTAGGACTGACCCCATTTAGAACTCAGATCCACATTAGGACTGACCCATTTAGAACTCAGATCACATCAACATTAGGACTGACCCATATAAAACTCAGATCCACTCCACATTAGGACTGACCCCATATAAACTCAGATCCACTCACATTAGGACTGACCCCATAATAAAACTCAGATCACTCCACATTAGGACTGACCCATATAAACTAGATCCATCACATTAGACTGACCATTTAGAACTCAGATCCACTCCACATTAGGACTGACCCCATTTAGAACTCAGATCCACATTAGGACTGACCCATTTAGAACTCAGATCGACATTAGGACTGACCCATTTAGAACTCAGATCACATTAGGACTGACCCCATTTAGAACTCAGATCCACTCCACATTAGGACTGACCCATATAAAACTCAGATCCACTCCACATAGGACTGACCCATATAAAACTCAGATCCACTCCACATTAGGACTGACCCCATATAAAACTCAGATCCCTCACATTAGGACTGACCCCATATAAAACTCAAGATCCACATTAGGACTGACCCATTTGAACTCAGACCCACTCCACATTGGCTGACCCCATTTAGAACTAACCCACTCCACATTAGGACTGACCCATTTAAACTCAATCCACTCCACATTAGGACTGACCCATATAAAACTGACCCCATTTAGTTGACTGGACCATTGTTTGAAAGGTTGTTGTCGACCAAGATATTTTTAGTTGAGCAGTGGCAAATATTAAAATCATTTATGAGCACTAGCTTTGGCCCGGACCTTAATAGTTGATACAATGTTTCCAGTTCCTTGCAGACAGGCCATGTGTAGCCACTGTGATTTATAGGATAGTTATTTTTAAAATCAGGATATTTTCTACCTGCGGGCTGTTAATGTTTTTATTTGATGGCTTTATGTAGGCTATTTTTTACATTTGGCAACGGAAGTTACTTTTAGATTTGTATAATTTTCATTTAGATATAAGTGCATTCAGAAAGTATTCAGACCCTTAAACTTTTTCCACATTTTGTTACGTTGCAGCCTTATTCTAAAATGTATTAAATTGTTTATTTCCCTCATCAATCTACACACAATACCCCATCACCATCACAATACCCCATAATGACATCACAATTCCCCACTGTGAGTAGAAGCATCCTGCCATAGCCCTCCCACTCCACAATAAAGATGCCATTCTCCCGTTCCATTTCCCTAGCCTGGTGCTGTTGAGGCAGCTCCTATGGTCATGAGGGACTTGGGTTTATGGGACCATGCAGCAACGTCTAATATCAGAGAGCCACCTACTGAGAGCCCTGGAGTGGTCTGGGTTGCGGATCCCTTTGGCTCGTAGTCTCTGTAGCAGGGTTGTGGATGTCTGCTGTCTGACCAGGTAAACTGCCATGGAGAAACTCTGAGAGAGGAGACAACAGGAAGGAGCTTGTCACAATGAACCATGATGACTCAACACCGTACATGAAAACCATGATTTAACCCACTACTGACCGGGGTCATTTTGGGCATTGGACTGAGAAAAAAATGCTCCCAAATACTCTGACCACCCGCCAATATGGCTGGTATGAATATAGTTCTACCAGCCAATGCCAAAACTACCCCCCTGGTAAAGAGATGAACGCACACAAGATTGTACATTTCTATACCACGTATCGTATGACTATACAAAATCACCTCATTTTTCTACATATCAAAAATTGGCAAATGGTATACAAACTCTGCCAATGGTATAAATATTTGATTAAACTAAAATTTAGAACTCAGATCCACTCCACATTAGGACTGACCCCATTTAGAACTCAGATCCACAATAACAATAAGAACTTACTTTGTTTGCGCGGTTATGAGAATGCTTTTCGACGATAACATCATTTCGTTTCGGTTTACCAGAACTATGTTTACTGTATGATAGCATACCAAGTAATAACCAGGATTTAGGAGTGAGAGAACGTCACAATGCAATCAAGTCGCAGCTATAGGGCTCTTCAACTTTTGTGTCTGATTGAAAGAGCTGTGCGTGATAACTAGCCTCATGAAATATAGATACGATCGAAAATGCGAAGTCTTGTCGCGTCTGATGTAAGGATATAACTGAGTAATGCCTAGAGTGATAGGATACTAGATGAATAGGTGCGTGTGAAAACTTGATATACAAACACGTATATCACTCGTGAATATATGAGGTATATACATCCTCTCCTTTTCGGACTTAGCGGGATGATATCAATTGACCTAATTTTAGCGCCTATATATAGGTATAATGGTCAAGCATCAAAGCACATGTGCTTCTTTAGAAATATTCATTTGCGAACAATTTGCATGTTGGAGATTCAATACGACTATCATATACACGCCTAATCTTTTAGGAGATCTTTGATTGTACTTGACAGTTGATATGGTGAACAGACTCGCTCATCAGCTCTGCGGCTCTTCCTGAGGTGGTAAGGCTACTCTTTGGTGAAATGGAGAAAATGCTTGACGATACACTTGTTGACTGGTGGTGCTAGAAGCGGGTCTGATTTTCGCGCCCTGGGTGTATTTCGCCATGAGTTTGGTGCTGACCACTAGAGTATCATCTTGTAGCGCATTGGTGCATATTCAGTTAGTTAATGAGTAGCTCGTCAGAGTCACTTACGAATACACATCATTAGACACGACGAAAGTCGAGATATTCAACCAGACTGAGAAGTTTAACGTGTGTTTTTTCTCTTACTTGTAAACTTGCTTTGCCGATTTTTCGCACAACTCCTGTTAGATCAATGGTGCTAGCACGACACCATATTAAAGTCTGGAGTTAATCAGCAATATTTTATCGTAATGAGGGCACTTCTTAAGTTCTGATGTTATGACTTGGGTGACACACACAGAGGCTGTGTCTCTAGTACTCTGTATGCACTGCTCATTAAAGTCGAATTGCTAAGAATTTACTCAGAGATTTAGTGAGTTTAGTATATGCTTACTCAGACTGGGTGATTGGTGTTAAGTGATCTGTGTGTACATTATCACGGAGGTGTACTTATCGTGTATGGTGTTACATAGGTGTCCACTTTCTATGTTAACCAATTTTAGCTTTGGTAATTGCATTACGTATGGTGTCTTAGGATCGCATGGTTGCTCTAAATGCAATATACGCACGAATGGAGCTGTATTTGCATTGAGATTTTAATATGATGAGATGCTAGAGGTATAATCATAAGTGAGAGAGAGACTGGTGCTCACATTTACTAGTGTAGATGGAACAGATGTGTGCGACGGTCTTCAGAGGCTGATTATCAGTGCAGTAGGTATTTATGCAAACACTAATGTGATAGTATCATTACGATAGGTCGAACACAAGATATAGAGTGGTCAATTAAGGAAGATTTAGATTCTCCAATATAAAAGTGATGAGTTGACTTATGTCGCAGAAGAGGACAGACTAGCGGTGAATGGCGGGCGCATGCAGTTTTGAGGTAGGAGCTGTAAGTATGTGGAGAGTCCACATTAATTAAATCTTGCTAAGAGCGACTGCTAATCGTACGGTCTAGTTACATAGTAAAGTTTTTGCTTCAGAGCTATCAAGGTAGTTGGACGCTATGGAGCATGGGTTGTATTTACTGCGGAGGCGTTTTTGCTATGCCACTCGACATAGCAAGTGGAGACTGATTGTTAAAGCAATTGTGCTACTGTGCTGAGGCTCATTATAGATATTTTATAAGAGACATCACTGCTTTGTGTTTACTGCGGCAGGCAGTGCTTTTGAACTTATTGCTTTAGAGGTCTTTTTTGTAACCTCAGGTGTGGTATAATGATGGCTGTTCTTATGGTTAACGTCCTAGCTGGGTGTGTCGGGGATGCATTTTTTCCAGAGAGGAGTAGCCGCTGCCATCTGGCACATTGAGCAGACCTCACATAGATGCTATAGATAGTTCGGTAAAGTCTTTCGCGTAGACTGTTGTCTGCTGGGGTTCATCTCGCCAAGAAATCTGGTGAGTTCTTTAGTCTCAGAGCTCGCCTTTGAGGTTTACTTCCTGACAGGGCCTGACGACGCTTCTCTCGACCCCGATATGGTCTACGGACAGCCACGTCCGGGATGTCTATGGAAGTACTAATGTATCTGGTTCAGAGTCTCCTTGTGGTGGGATATATGTGCGCGCCACTTCAGGAAGTACTGGAGAAGTGCAGATGCTATATCTATATTGCTATCAATTTCTAAGCATTCGTCGGCTCTTCGCAGATCTATTTCGATCCACCGTGTCTGATTCTTATCTGGAACAGAAACGTTATTAGCAAGCATATCAGACTCACCCTAGGAAAGTGTCTAGACTATTTGTGAATCGACTGCTCCGATGTCTATATCAGCTAGACGATTGCCTATATTACAACCCATTCTATTCTTAGTCTGTCCAATTTGTAGTAAGCAGTTGTGTACAGAGGGAGTTCACAGATCCCAGATAGGATCAAGGCGAGAGGCGGTGCGTATAACATGGGTAATGGTGCTCTGTACCGCGCGTGAGGGACCTACTAGCGCCTGATGCGTTTAGTCAGAGTCAGACACTGTCGAGGGGTCGCGAGTAGCTTAGTATTCGTCATGAAAATTCGTGAATAATCAACGAGTTGGTTGGCTAATTTTACGACATTGAGAAAGCGGATGTGGCTAATTGATAAAATGGAAAGTATGTCTGCTGGATACTCTCGTACTCGCGGTTGTGTTGGTGGTAGTGAGCTGTAGCTGCTAGTAGTGGAGTTGCATATCAACCGTGTGAGGGTAAGTAGTTGGAGTTTGTGTGCCTACTCAATGTAATTTCGTTGGGGAGAGTGTTGCGCGATAATGGTTAGTAGAAATAGGTGGTGGTGGGTTGTCGATTCTCTGTAGTTGTTCTGATGTGAGTGCGGTTCAGCGATTCTAGGGTGTGGACGCATCACCTAGATCTAGATTGATTGTGTAGTGTTGATAAGTGTGTGCGGTGATGGTTTGTTGCTGTAGTTTGTTTGGTGGTTAGTATGTGTGTCGTTGTGAGTGTGCTGATGAGCGCTCGTTGTAGTAGAATGAAGTGATTGTGGTGGAATTGTTGGATAAGTGGATGGTGTTGATGTGTGGATAGTTGTGGGGTCGTTTCTATTAGATTGGGAGAGCGGGACGATGTGCGTTGAGGAGGCGTCAGACTAACCAGTGAAAAGAGTAAGTTATAATAAGATCACACATGCAGAAGATAAGTAGGAGTAAGAAGGTAGAGTAATGTGCTAATAAAGTAAGTAGGTAAAGTCTAGAAAAGATGTAATAGAAACGCTGATTAATTAAGGTATATCATGTAAGGTAGAAGTAAGATAGTATATGCATCTACAGCACTGGATGATAAGTAAGTAAGTAACGCTCATTGAATAAGTACTTGATAAAGCTAATGATAAGTGAAATGCTATAATGTTGAGGTATGGGTAAGTAGCTAACATAAGGTAAGCCTAAGTGTGCACTTGATATATGGGTAATAGCTTTGTCACATTCATCTGCGGTGCTAATCTTCAAGTTACGGAAAGATGCCATCTAAATGGGTAGATTGGAGGTTGTGAGTTAGCGTTGTATAGTAAGGATAGGGTAAGTGGTACAGTCTAATGATATGGAAGCGTAACCGCTAATCGACTTAGTTTGTCCTGGACTTTTTCCTCAAGATACTGTGACAACAAGTGGAGGTGTGGTGGTATGCGTGTATGTGGGGTATGGCGGACATGTAATACAGTGACGCAAGAGGTTTTGGAGGTGTGTGCAACGCCATTTGGCGTGGATAGGGCGTTTATTTTTTGTGGGCAACTGTTTTTTAACCTGATATGTTATTTCCTGATATATGATTGGGGGAAATTACTATAATGGAATAAGTAAGAACTGACGGGTTGTCTGCTGACTCTAATGAATGATATCCTGCTTCTTCTTACTTTTTTTTTGTCTCACAGTTCTACTGTTTGCGACTTCAGATTGTATGTTGCAGTCCTTTCTCTGAACAAGAATTGTTGGTGACCATTTGGTGCTAGTTAGATTCTGTTTGGAAAGAGTATATGAATGTATTGTTGATTTTATGAACTAGACTTTTATATTGAACAAACTGATATTGGGTATTGGCTAGTGTAACGCTGCATTTGAGGACAGTCGTCAGTATTGGCACTAGTTGTTGATATGCTCGTGCAAGAGTCGATAGAGTCAAAGCAATAGTTCCGATATCCCTAGGTACCAACAACACAGGAGCTCTAATACATGGTATATGCTTGTGTTTCATATAGCCCGCTAACAGGTCCTAAGTATCTTCTTTTATTGGGTGTTCATTGGGATAAATGTAGTTATGATATCATCATTCTTCTGCCAGCAAGTTAGTCAGAATAGTTTTGATGAGTATAGGATAGAGATAGGGAAGTACAAATGGTAACTATCACATACGTGGGGACATAGGTTATGTGGTGTAAGTATTATGTATAAACTTATAATTATGGGCAATCATTGATAGATGCTATCCTACTGAGATTATTGGTAGATGCATCATCAACTCAAAGATATTGTGTCAATCTGTGTGGAGCGCACATATTTCTCGGGGCGGGGTTAAAAAGGAGCAACGATAAATACAGTATGGGGAATACGGTAGTTGGATGGGCTTTATGTCGATAATCGAACTTGATCGCTCTGAGCAAGGATGGATATACTCTGTGAGCTTCTCGCGTCAGTCCTCTTACCTTGGGTACTTGAGTACGTTACGATGAGGGGAGAGAATGGAGTCTCATGTTAGAATTCCAGTTGATTTTTGCAAGGTGTCCTGACGGGTTTCTGTAACTGTGCAACATTTGAGGCAGCACGAACGAAGATTGGTATATGGAGAGGAGGCTGTTAAGTATTAAAGAATTGGCGTTATGGAGCGCGTTGTACCTAGTGATGTTTACAAAGTAATGATGTGCTCTGTCGGATGTCGCATCGCTTCGGTGGGTGCTCTCGCTTGGTGCGAATCGCAGTTTGATGCTGGAGATAAGGGAGTGGGCTATTATGACTGCTTTTAGTCAGAGACATGATAATGATGGGCTCTGAGCCATTGTGTTGGACGAGAGTCATTGAGTAGAGGTTTCGAACGCAATTGTCTGATATGTGATAAAATGTATGACAGTGCGCCGAAGTCGAGGATCGGTAGCGTCAAATACAGTCCGATGAGTAGGCTTGTTAAAGGGAAGGAGAGGTATCACTATCAGACATTGGTGATTATCAGACTGTTAGAGGACAAGCGATCTCGTTTAATGATATGTCAAATGTAGTAGAAGACGGTATTGTGCGTGGAGAGGTTCGTTAAAGATATTTGATTAGAGGATTATAAGCGACGTATGATACGTCACTAGCCTGGTTGTATAGGGTAGATTTTGTAGCTTGTCACAACAATATAGTCTACAGAGCGATAGCCTGTGCACAGAGATAGTGACTGGTCATAGCTTGGCAGAGCCAGAGAGGTTGGCTAGCGGTGTCGAAGAGGATATGCTCGAGCTGTCGATCGGATATTATTTGTTTTACTCGCAGAGAGTAACAGACTCTATTCTCTCAGATATTGTTTATCTGATTTAATGTCCACCGCAGCACATCTGCGGCCACAGTTTTGAGCTTCCTAATATGAAAAGAGTAGTATGTAGGCAATAATGGCGTTAGGATCAGTAAATCGTTGGACAAACATTGTGAGCTCTTTAACCACCGAAGTTAGGCTGTGGTAAAGACTGGTTGACTGGTAATATTGAATGAGATTGGTCTAGGGTTGTGCTGTGTATATCGCTAAGTTAAGATATTTCTTAATGTTCGCTTCAGTGGAATGTTATAACGAGCCTAATAGGTTACAACGATGCTGGTTAATCTCGCCTACCAGAGCGATATCCACTTGGATAGTTCCATGAGTTAAACGAGCTAGCCCGAGAGTTGATATCTTGTATTTGTTGCTAACGGCGCTAAACATGATGAGATCATGGTCAAGGAAGTCCGGACAACTGGGGCCTAACCGAGACTCTTGAACACATTGAACTCTTATCATGTAGATTAATCTGGTGTTACTGTTAGAACCAGCGCGAATAGGCAACAACTCGACTCATATGTGGAATATCAAGATACAAGGGGAATGTGTGTCAGCAGTATACTTAGATGTTGGTAGATAATGAGTCATTAGTACCGTGCAAATAGGACTGCAGCGATCGGACTTAAGTGAGTCGCCTGCACGAGAAAGATCGATAGTCGTATACTCTCGAATGGACCGTTAAGTGGATGATTCGTCGGTTTACGGGATCTTGAGACATGGCGACTGGTAACGATTGTGGACAAAAGCTATTATTTCATTGCTGCATGATTGGCTATGCTGAAACAGGGAGTGGGAGGGCCTATGGCAGGATGCTTCTACTCACAGTGGGAATTGTGATGTCATTATGGGGTATTGTGATGTCGTGATGGGGTATGGTGTAGATTGATGAGGAAATAAACAATTTAATACATTTTAGAATAAGGCTGCAACGTAACAAAATGTGGAAAAAGTTTAAGGGCTGAATACTTTCTGAATGCACTGTATATCTAAATGGAAAATTATACAAATCTAAAAGTAACTTCCGTTGCCAAAATGTAAAAATAGCCTACAAAGCCATCAAATAAAAAATTACAGTACAGCGCAGGATAGAAAATATCTGATTTTAAAAATAACTATCCTATAAATCACAGTGGCTACACATGGCTCGTCTCTCGGAAACTGAAAATATTGTAACTATAAGGTGAAAAATGCATAGTGGCACTGCCTCTAAATAGATTGACTAAGTGCCCTGATGCGTTGCAAGCTAAAATTCTTGGTGGTACGAGAAATTGAATTTTGGAATGAACGAGCCACATAACACAATGGTCCGCAACTATGGGTCGTTTTCAATAATCGCGGTCAAGTCCTACATCGTGTGTGAGCTTAGGAGTTATTCGTAAGATGGGGTCAGTCTAATGTGCGAGTGGGCTCTGAGTTTTCTGAAATAGGGCGATCATGACACCTAAATGTGGATGGGGATATAGTAGTTTTATGGAGGAGAGGTCATCTTAAATTATGGTGGCATCTGGCATGTTTATGGGCGTCAAAGTATTGCGTTATAAATTGGTGGAGTGGGATTGAGTTATTTATCATAGTGTTTCAGGTACTAATATAGGATGAGAGATGGATCTCGATTTTCTTCCTCTGTCATATATGGTGCGGTTGCGTCTATATTGTGGGCTAGGTAATTATAGGATTGGTTGATAATGGCGCGTTACTTCTCTAATCCCTGTGGAGTTGCAAATGAAGAATTTATATGAATATGGGGGTCGTGCTACATGATTCGATCTGAGTTCTAGCAGTAGGGTTGAGTACCTCCTATGTAGAATTGATAAGTTCTAATGGAGGGTCAGGTGCCCTAATGGTGGGAATAGAGAGTTATTGAAAGATTGTAGAGGTAGAGGAAGTTCAATAAGACATGGAATTTGGTAGTGGGTCTGAGTTACTCACGATGTGGGTTCAGTACTATATGTGGAAGATGGGCTCTGAGTGTCTTTAGATGGGTGTAGGTATCCCTAAATGTGTGAGTGGATCTGAAGGTTTCTTAATACTAGGGTATAGTTCCTAATGTGGAGTGGAGGTCTTTAAATATGTTGGGACGTCTCAGATTGGGCGGTCAATACTTGAGTGGTCGTTATACTGACGTGGTCGTCCTAATTGAGTGGTTGAGTTTAAGGGGTCAGTCCTAATGTGGATCTGAGCTTATCTAAATGGGGTCAGTCTAATGTGGAGTGGATATCTGGAGTTCTGAAATGGGGTCAGTCTAATGTGGAGTGGATCTGAGGTTCTCTATATGGGGTCAGTCCTAATGTGGATGGATCTAGTCTTAAATGGGGTCGTTATGTGGAGTGGCTGTTTATATGGGGTTCCAGATTTTGAAGATGTTGGAGGATCTGAGTTTAAATCTGGGGTCAAGTCCTAATGTGGAGTGATCTGAGCATGTTAATGGGATCGAGTACTAATATGTGGATCTGGTTCTAACAGGATCAGTCATAAAATGTGGATGCGACTGAGTTCTAAATGGGGGTCAGATCGGTAATGTGGAGTGGATCAGATGTTTCTAAAGGAGGTCAGTCTCTAATGAGTGGATCGGAGTTCTAAATGGGGTAGTCAATTGTGGATTTGAGTATCTTTTAATGGGGTCAGTCATAATAGTGGAGGTGGATCTGATTCTAAATGGGGTAAGTCTAAGTGGAGAGTGCGTGCTGAGTTTAAATGGGGTCAGTTAATCTCAAACATATGACTAGAGGAATATGACTTTTATTGGTCAAGTCATTAACATGTGGAGTGTATTGAGTTTAATTTGTGGGTAGTTCGTAAGATTGTGGGAGTGGATCTTGAATGTTTTTATATGGGAGTCAGTCATAATCGTGGAGTGGTCTGATTTTTTATGGGCGTAGTCCTAATTGGAGTGGAATGTCTGAGTTGTAAATGGGATAGTACCGTAATGTGTCTGAGCGATTAAATGAGGGATCAGTTGCCTAATGTGAGTGGGATATATTCTAATGGGTATCCTAATGTGGAGTGGATCTAGGTTATCTATAATTAGTGGTCGTCTAATGTGGAGATGGATTTGAGTTCTAAAT
>NW_019943404.1:24394-57344 GCF_002910315.2 Salvelinus sp. IW2-2015 | reverse complement strand
AGTTCTAAATGGGTCAGTCTAATGTGGAGTGGATTGAGTTCTAAATGGGCAGTCCTAATGTGGAGTGGATCTGAGTTTCTAATGGGTCAGTCCTAATGTGGTGGATCTGAGTTTTATATTGGGTCAGTCCTAATGTGGTGTCTGAGTTCTAAAATGGGTCAGTCCTAATGTGGAGTGGATCTGAGTTCTACATTGGGGTCAGTCCTAATGTGGATCTGAGTTCTAAATGGGTCAGTGCCTAATGTGGAGGGATCTGAGTTCTAAATGGGCGTCTAATGGATGGAGTTTTATATGGGTCAGTCCTGATGTGATCTGAGTTTTATATGGGGTCAGTCCTAATGTGAGTGGGATCTGAGTTTTATATGGGGTCAGTCCTAATGTGATGGAGCTGAGTTCTATTGGGGTCAGTCCTAATGTGGATGGATCTGAGTTTTATATGGGGTCAGTCCTAATGTGGATCTGAGTTCTAAATGGGTCAGTCCTAATGTGGATCTGAGTTCTAAATGGGTCAGTCCTAATGTGGAGTGGATCTGAGTTCTAAATGGGTCAGTCCTAATGTGGAGTGGATCTGAGTTCTAAATGGGGTCAGTCCTAATGTGGTCTAGTTCAAATTGGGGTCAGTCCTAATGTGGAGTGGATCTGAGTTCGAAATGGGTCAGTCCTAATGTGGATCTGAGTTCAAATGGGGTCATCCTAATGTGGAGTGGATCTGAGTTCTAAATTTTAGTTTAATCATGTAAAATTTATACCATTGGCAGAGTTGTATACCATTTGCCAATTTTGATATGTAGAAAAATGAGGTGATTTTGTATAGTCATACGATACGTGTATAGAAATGTACAATCTTGTGTGCGTTCATCTCTTTACCAGGGGTAGTTTTGGCATTGGCTGGTAGAACTATATTCATACCAGCCATATTTGCGGGTGTCAGAGTATTTGGGAGCATTTTTTTCTCAGTCCAATGCCCAAAATGACCCCCGTCAGGAGTATAAGGTTAAATCATGGTTTTCATGTACGGTGTTGAGTCATCATGGTTCATTGTGACAAGCTCCTTCCTGTTGTCTCCTCTCTCAGAGTTTCTCCATGCAGTTTACCTGGTCAGACAGCAGACATCCACAACCCTGCTACAGAGACTACGAGCCAAAGGGATCCGCAACCCAGACCACTCCAGGGCTCTCAGTAGGTGGCTCTCTGATATTAGACGTTGCTGCATGGTCCCATAAACCCAAGTCCCTCATGACCATAGGAGCTGCCTCAACAGCACCAGGCTAGGGAAATGGAACGGAATGGCATCTTTATTGATAACAATCCAGCTCATTATGTTCTTGTGTTGTCTCTCTCTGCAGTCAGAGAACGAGAAGTTAACAGCAGAGATTGTGTTGTCTCTCTCTCTCTCCACAGTCAGAGAGAAGTTAACGCAGAGAGTGTGTTGTCTCTCTCTCTCTCTGCAGTCAGAAGAAGTTAACAGCAGAGATGTGTTGTCTCTCTCTCTCTCCACAGTCAAAGAGAAGTTAACAGCAGAGATTGTTGTCTCTCTCTCTCCACAGTCAAAGAGAAGTTAACAGCAGAGATTGTGTTGTCTCTCTCTCTCTCCACAGTCAAAGAGAAGTTAACAGCAGAGATTGTGTGTCTCTCTCTCTCTCCACAGTCAAAGAGAAGTTAAACAGCAGAATGTGTGTCTCTCTCTCTCTCCACAGTCAAAGAGAAGTTAACAGCAGAATTGTGTTGTCTCTCTCTCTCTCCACAGTCAGAGAGAAGTTAACAGCAGAGATTGTTTGTCCTCTCTCTCTTCCAACAGTCAGAAGAAAGTAACACAGAGATTGTGTTGTCTCTCTCTCTCTCCACAGTCAGAAGAGTTTAACAGCAGAGATTTGTTGCTTTCTCTCCGCTCGGATTAACAAGGTGTTCTCTCTCTCCACAGTCAAAGAGAAGTTACAGCAGAGAATTGTGTTGTCTCTCTCTCTCTCCACAGTCAAAAAGAAGTTAACAGCAGAGATTGTTGTTGTCTCTCTCTTCTCCACAGTCAAGAGAATTAACAGCAGAGATTGTTGTCTCTCTCTCTCCACAGTCAAAGAGAAGTTAACAGCAGAGATTGTGTTGTCTCTCTCTCTCACAGTCAAAGAGAAGTAACAGCAGAGATTGTGTTGTCTCTCTCTCTGCAAGTCAGAGAGAAGTAACAGCAGAGATTGTGTTGTTCCTCTCTCTTCCACAGTCAGAGAGAATTAACAGCAAGATTGTGTTCTCTCTCTCTCTCCACAGTCAGAGAGAAGTTAACAGCAGAGATTGTGTTGCTCTCTCTCTCTCCACAGTCAGAGAGAAGTTAACAGCAAGATGTGTTGTCTCTCTCTCTCTCCACAGTCAGAGAGAAGTTAACAGCAGAGATTGTTTGTCTCTCTCTCTCTCCACAGTCAGAGAGAAGTTAAACAGCAGAGATTGTGTTGTCTCTCTCTCTCTCCACAGTCAAAGAGAAGTTAACAGCTACCGACAGTGAGATTGCGACCACCAGTCTACGAGTCTCTCTACTCTGTCCGGTACGTACACCATTTACATTTTAGTTATTTAGCAGACGTTCTTAATCAGAATCGATCAATCAGTGATCAACTAATCAGACTCGATCAATCAGTGATCAACTAATCAGATTCGATCAATCAGTGATCAAACTAATCAGACTCGATCAATCAGTGATCAACTTAATCAGACTCAGCAATCAGTGATCAACTAATCAGACCGATCAATCAGTGATCACTAATCAGACTCGATCAATCAGTGATCAACTAATCAGACTCGATCAATCAGTGAATCAATAATCAGACATCGAGTCAACAGTGATCAACTAATCAGACTCGATCAATCAGTGATCAACTAATCAGACTCGATCAATCAGTGATCAACTAATCAGACTCGATCAATCAGTGATCAACTAATCAGACTTCGATCAATCAGTGATCAAACTAATCAGACTCGATCAATCAGTGATCAACTAATCAGACTCGATCAATCAGTGATCAACTAATCAGACTCATCAATCAGTGATCAACTAATCAGACTCGATCAATCAGGATAACTATCAGAACTCGATCAATCAAGTGATCAACTAATCAGATCGATTCAATCAGTGATCAACTAATCAGACTCGATCAATCAGTGATTCAACTAATAGACTCATCAATCGTGATCAACTAATCAGACTCGCATCAATCAGTGATCAACTAATCAGACTCGATCAATCAGTGATCAACTAATCAGACTCGATCAATCAGTGATCAACTAATCAATCAGTGATCAACTTGGGTAAAAGTAGGTAATTATAAAAACAACCACATCAGAAGTTCTGTCATCCACTGAGGCTACAAACAGCACGATATTCATCTTCTGTTTCTGTTTCACTTGTTTTGTCTACTGGTCCTCTGATTTGATGTGTATCATCTTCCTGTTTCCTGTTCCTGTGTGTTTGTCTAGCTGGCCTCGTGAGTGATGTGTATTCATCTTCCTGTTTCCTGTGTGTTTTGTCTAGCTGGGAAGATGCGTCTGATGATTCCCGTGCAAAGCGCTGACCTGTTCCCACCTGCAGTGTTTCGACGCGACGCTTACATCCAGATGAATGAGAAGAAACCCACCTGGGTGTGTCCTGTTGTTGATCAGAAGGCCCCTACCAACACCTCATCATCGACGGGTCCGTTCTGCGCACCTCTCTGGGGATGTTTCACATTGAATGAACAGTCATGCAATGCATTGCAGTACAGTAGCACACACTATTTCTGAACCCCTGTCTGTGTGTGTTTGTTGTGTGCAGGTGTTGTTCATGAGGATCCTAAACAGCTGTGAGGACTGTGATGAGATCCAGTTTAAGGAGGACGGGAACTGGTATCCAGAGGTCGAAGAAGGAGGTCAGAGGTGTCTGCTTCGTTCAACGGTGAGGACGGTACGTGGGATTCCTCCGCTTCGTAGCCCTTCTGGTATCATAGTAGGCCATTTATACAAATTCATTAAAAAAATCAAAAGCTGAGATGTCTTGAGTCATTAAGTATTCAACCCCTTGTTATGTCAAGCCTTAAGTTCAGAAAATATGTGCTTAACAAGTCACATAAGTGTCATGGACTCACTCTGTGTGCAATAATAATATTTAAGATGATTTCTGAATGACTACCTCATCTCTGTATCCCAAACATACAATTATCTGTAAGGTCCCTCAGTCGAGCAGTGAATTTCAAACACAGATTCGACCACAAAGACCAGGGAGGTTTTCCAATGGCTTGTAAAGAAGGGCACCTATTGGTAGATGGGTAAACAAAACAATAAACAGACATTGAATATCCCTTTGAGCATGGTGAAGTTATTAATTACATTTTGGATGCTGTATCAATACACCCAGTCATTACATCGATACAGGTGTCCGTCCTAACTCAGTTGCCGGAGAGGAAGGAAACCGCTCAGGGGTTTCACCATGAGGCCAATGGTGACTGTGTAAAACAGTTTAAATCAACATTTATTGGTCACATAACACATATTTAGCAGATGTTATTGCGGGTGTAGTGAAATGCTTGTGTTCCTAGCTCCAACAGTGTTAATACCTAACAATTCACAACAATACACACAAATCTAAAGTAAAGGAAGGAATTAAGAAATATATAAATTATTAGGATGAGCAATGTCGGATGCGCATTGACTAAAATACAGTAGAATAGAATACAGTATATACATATGAGATGAGTACAGCAGCATGTAAACAATATTAAAGTGACCAGTGATTCCATGTCTATGTTATAGAGGGCAGCAGCCTCTAAGGTGCAGGGTTGAGTAACTGGGTGCTAATCTGGCTAGTGGATGGCTATTTAACAGTCTGATGGCCTTGAGATAGAAGCTGTTTTCAGTCTCTCGGTCCCTGCTTTGATGCACCTGTACTGACCCTCGCCTTCTGGTATGATAGCGGGGTGAAACAGGCCGTGGCTCGGTGGTTGATTGTCCTGGATGAGTTGAATGGCTGTGAAAGGAGAAAACTGAGGATGGATCAACAACATTGTAGTTACTCCACAATACTAATCTAAAGACAGAGTGAAAAGAAGGAAGCCTTGTACATAAACACAAATATCCCAAAACATGCATCCTGTTTGCATCAAGGCACTAAAGTAATACTTTTTAAAAATGTGGCAAAGAAATTAACTTTATGTCCGAATACAAAAGTGTTATGTTTTGGGCAAATACAATACAACACATTACTGAGTACCACTCTCCATATTTTCAAGCATAGTGTGACTGCATCATGTTATGGGTATGCTTGTGATAATTAAGGACTGGGAGTATTAGATAAATAAACAAATTTGAGCTAACCACAGACAAAATCCTAGAGGGAAAACCTGGTTCAGTCTGCTTTCCACTAGACACTGGATATTTAATTCACCTTTCAGCAGGACAATAACCTAAAACACAAGGCCAGATCTACACTGCAGTTGTTTACCAAGATGACAGTGAATGAGCCTGAGTGCCAAGTTACTGTTTTGACTTACATCTGCTTAAAATCTATGGCAAGACTTAAAAATGGCTGTCTAGAAATGAGCAACAACCAACTTGACTGAAGTTGGACTTGTCTCTGCTCTGTTCTCTCCTGTCTGTCTCTGCTCTCTCTTTCTCGTCTCTCGTCTTCTCGTTTCTCCTTCTGTCTCTGTCTCTCTGTCTGCCATAGACTCGTGTCGGACAGTAGAATCGGAGCACCACAGAGAACAGCTCATCCCACAGCAGTACCAATAAGGTGGTGGTGATCGATCTGACTCTAGAACAGCTCTTTCAGATGACGATCTGACGATGAGCCTCCTCTACAAGAGGGCCTGTCCCTCCTCCTCGCTGTCCCCTGCCTCGCCGCTGCCAGCAAGGGTATTCCAATCACAAAATCCTACAAAAAACATCTGTCCACTCATCCTTTCCTGTCATTGCGTGAATTTGAAAGAAGTGAGCAGTTGAAAGCTAAGCCAGCCTTATGATGACTTCCGCCATATTTTATCACCTGTCTGCGACGAAAAGAGACAGATTTGTCACAGCACCAGGCTACTATTGTTTTATTCAGTTGTTCTTTCCTTGGCTTCGGGCCGACTGAACACCAGTCAGACTACTGTCTGTTTTGGATCGCTGAACACCAGCCGACTGCTGTCTGTTTCGGGCCCACTGAGCACCAGCCGGACTTTCTGACCTGGTTGTTATGTTTCCCCACAGAGTGTTAACCTCCACAGCCAGGCGTCTCCGGTGGCCAGAGCTCCCAGCATGCCTCCTGTTGAGACCAGCTATATCCCTCCTCCTCCCCCCCTCATACAGGACTACAGCCGACTACTACCACACCCCCCAATGACCTGGACCATCAACATTATCTTCTCATTCTCCAGGAGAACAACCAACAGGTAATGACTTCACAGAATAGAACCAGAACAACCATCAGTAATAACTTCACAGAATAGAACCAGACAACTCATCAGGTAATGACTTCACAGAATAGATACCAGAAAAAACCATCATGAACGACTTACAGAATAGAACCAGACATCAATAATAATTCACAGAAATAGAACCCATTAGCACTAACCATCAGGTAATGACTTCACAGATAGAACCAACAACCATCCAGGTAATGACTTCACAAATAGAACCAGACAAACCACCAGCAGGTAATGACTCACAGAATAGAATCATCAGGTAATGACTTCACAGAAATAGAATCATCATAATGACCTTCACAAATAGAACACCAGACCAACCACCATCGGTAATGACTTCACAGAATAGAAACCAGACAACCACCATCAGGTAATGACTTCACAGAATAGAATCATCAGGTAATTGACTTCACAGAATAGAATCATCAGGGTAATGACCTTCACAGAATAGAATCCAGATCAACCACCAATCGGTAATGACTACAAAGCAAATAACCACATCGTAATACTTCACAGAATACCACCTCAGGTAATGACAGTCATCAGAATACCGTATGATCACAGAATACCGTCAGGTAGACTTACAGTCACGTCAGAAGTACTTCTGCTCATCTGCTGTAAGGCATTACAACATTGTGATGGCTGCAGCACGGCGGGCCTCGGCCTCAGAAGACCATGAACTTCTCCTCAACGCTTCCTGCCGTATAGCTCCTCCCAAAGATGTTCCTGACCAACCAGGACCCCGGGCGAGCAGCGCCCTGCCAGCAGCCAATGGGGCAGCAACAGCGGAAGCAGCTCCAGTCTTTTTCATCTAATAGTTTAAGAGAGAGGGATGGGAGAGAGGAATGGAGAGAGGGACAGCCAGTCGAGCAGTCTGATGAGCGGCGGCAGTCATATATGGCTCCATACCAGACGTATATCTCGTTTAGACTGAAGGGAGGTTGCGGGATCGTTCACACAGAACGGAAAAAAAAAACAACTTGAGGAGAAAATAGAAACGGAAGGGGCACAATAAAGGGAAAATAAAAGTAGGAGAAAACAATGCGATGTACAGGAGGAAAAATATATATTTTCAATTTGGACTTATTATATGATAAGTCCCGACGATGTTGATGATGAGTTAATCTTCAGGTGATATTTTTCTGTGGATACTTGAAGATTTTTCCCAGCCTCTTCCTTCACGTCGCCCCCTGACCTTTTGTACTTCCGTTTTCTGTTGTATATTAATATTTACACGGCGACGCATTATTTTTTCTCAAAAACATGTTTGGACCTTCGGAGCCGAGAAGAGAATCCCTTGTCCGTTGTTTCGTCATCACTTAGATTTATTTTGCCTTTTTTTTTTAAACGTTTAATTTCTTCTGTGGTCCCCAATAATAGTGTATTTAATTATTTTCAAGTATTAAATTTATTAATATGCTTTTCAAAAAGGTTTTTTTCTGTTGGATCTGGTTGCTGTGAAAAAGCATTCCCTGTGCCTCCATTGTTTTGCCACTAGGATCACACAGGCTAGCCTGGGTACCATTTCTGTCTGTGTCATTCCACTCCTCTCATGCGTAACAAGGAGTGAATGGTAGCACAAGACAGACTGGTTTACCCAGCGGGTTATCCATTCCACTACTGTGGTTTCTCTGGTTTTGGTGCTTCCTCTCTCATCTCTTTTAGTTAGCAGGGAAACATTACAGCAGCGTGCATCCTTAGTTGTTTTCACATTAAAGAAATATTTAGCGAAAATAGTATTTGAAATTGCATTCATATTACACACAGCAAAATTTTACATTATGTGGGGGGGACAAATGTGGTTTCAATCCAGTTGGATTACTAATGTACCTTATTAAATGTAAGCACTATTTTCACGCAGGGGGTATCTTTTGACTCACTGTTTCACCAGGTCATCTAAGGGAAAACAAAAACCCAAAGTATTTATTGAAGTTGTTTTGAACAAGACAAACGCATGGCTTTTCACACCTGCTATCTTCAGTCAGTTCTCTCTGCTCTCTCCGCTGTCTTCCTCACTCACCAATCCAGTAGCTCTATAACCTGTGTCCTTGTGTCTGATCAAGAGCTGTCAGTGTGACGTGTGCTAGAATTCTATTGAATGTCCTGACAGATGGGTCTGTGACAGCAGGCATCACGTTGCCGCATCCAACACTAAAGGGCCGACTGGAGCGCGTACGGTGATGGCTGGTCTGTGACAGCCAAGCATCACTGCCGCAGCCACACTAAAGGGCCACCTGGGCCGTACATGGATGCTGGTCTGTGACAGCAGCGTCACTGCCGAGCCACACTAAGGGCCGAACCTGAACGGTTACTGTGATGCTTGGGATTTTTCTTTGGCTCTTTCCAGGATTTTTCCCCCAGCAAACTTTTGTTGATGTGAACCAGCCAGTACAGCTTGGCTCAGTTAGGCCCTATAGTGTGGATGGGCCATAGTGGTTTTGACTACCTATTATCTGGCCTGTGTTCTTGTTTCCTTCCTGTGTACACAGTAGTATTATTATTATTTTCTCTCTTAGTTTATGGTTGACTCATGAATATGCATGCTATTGTCCTATGATATTTCTTTAGTAAATTATACGATTCATGAATATGCATTCTTATTGTCTATGATATTTCTTTAGTAATTCTATGATTCATGGAATATGCGCATTGCTATTGTCCTATGAATTTCTTTAGTAATTATATGAATCATTGCTATTTAAGAGGTCATTGTCGCTGATCTTGCATCTTTTGTTAACAAACCAAAATTCTGTTTTAGTTTTTTTTTTCTTCGTTGTTGTGCTATTGAATGACGTCAATATCACAACAGAGTTTGGAGCGAATTGATGGTCTCTGGCCTCTACTGTGTCGTTGGATTAATTGTATGAATTAAACAGCATATATACAGCAAGACACAGACAAGTAATGGTTTCTCCTGGCCCTGCAAGAAAATAAGAGCTAGTCAATAAATTCACTGTGTATGAGCGGTTGAACAAGGTGCTTTGCAGAAGTAATTATGTTCCTGTTATTGAATGTTCTTCGGACGTGAGGCATTTTGTGTGTGCAGCTGTCTTTTATTGATGCAGTTCTGTTCATATGATGGTGTCGCGATGCCTATACGTCATGGCACGTGACCACCGTTTTGCTGACCTTTACTGTTTGAATGAAATAAGAGCTTGGCGATGCCAGATTTGATTTTTCAGATATTTAATAGTTTAAGTGAATGGCATTTCAAAACAGGACCATGAACCTAAACTCAAGACCGGTAAGAACCCTCTAAATGTGATATTTTAGAGTAAATCGATCTGAGTCTGGTAAGCAGTGCACGGTAGGCGCGTGCCGCTGACTGCTGGCTCATTGTAAACAACTACAATATAAAATAACCATCCTGGTTCTGGGACAACTTATAGCTGAAGATTACCATAGGATACACAGCTATCTAGCGTGCTCAACGCATAAATGTCTTGTAAACTAACTAGTTAAATCAAATCTTTGCGCTGAAAGATGCCAGATTGCCCCCAGAAGATAGCTAGTAACAGGCGAGAACCGATTATCAGGCTCGCTAGCTAGTGGCCAGGTCCCCGGTGTCCTGGAAGATAACGACCTCTGCTGGTCGGCTACTGCGCATAAAAACCCCTATAGTTAATGTACCTCTTATATTTACCCCTGAAGTTTCCTATCTTTAAGTTAGTGCCCAAAACCTTTTAAGGTCCAATTTACCCCTTAAATGAAGTGGGAAAGTTTCAGGTTGCCCGATGGGGTTTGTTAAACGCTTCATTCAATATGGAATGCAATGGTAAACAGCATTTGTGGAGGTGAATGTTGGTTTCCTCTGGCCTGTCAACAGGGAAACATCCACCAGCCAGCTACTAGGTACTTACCTAAACAATGGAAGATCTAGAATGGGACATTCTTACGGGGTGGCTGCCTTTGGAAACTCATCACTTTTGGGGGGGAAATATATATTTATTTTAGTATTCTTTCATATAAAAAAAATATTGGTTAAAAACGGGAACTTTAAGGTGCAGTTTCCAACCGGTTAGGTCGATAATTGCCTAAAACAGGTGGAACCGCCTAACAGGGTCCATTTGGAGCCCAAATTAAACCATAGCTCTGTGAGTGAGCAGATTGAGCTAGCAATATAATGGTGAACACTTCTCTATCAAACAATTTTAACGTTTTGAAATTTGGTAATTTTTTCTGTAATTTAGCGTAGCAGTGAACATTTTGAGGGACATTACCAGTGTAACAACGTGAACAAAAAGAATCAAACCAATGGGTTTATAATTATGTACCTTTTTAAACCATTGTTTTCCCACCAAATAAAATTCTGAAACCTTCCTGATTGTGATGTCATTTTAGATAGGGGGGGTTTCTTAAATGGAGAATTACAACAAACCGGGATGAAAGTGATATCAGGGACACAAAATACAATAATCATGAAAAAAAGACAACTTTAATAATATAATTTAACTAGTGGTGGTTCGTAATTCAATCTGGAGCTGCCAGAGTGCGTCCTGGCGTACGTAAAATGCAAAAATCAAAATGTATTTATAAAGCCCTTCTTTACATTCAGCTGATTATCTCAAAAGTGCTGTACCGAAACCCAGCCTAAAACCCCAAACAGCAAGCAATCAGATGATTAGAAGCACGAAGCAATTCAGTCCGCTTTTAAAATCAGAGTTCGCCCGGAGCTTCATACGCACACTGGACGCTCTGGGCCAGGGACTTGGTTGATCCGCAGCTTCTATGACTTCACTCAGTCAGCTAACGCTGGCTTGCTACTTCCCAAAACACAAATGAGAGAACACCCCACGGTGACCATTCTGTACAACCCACTTTGCTATATCAGCTGATTGTAAGAAGTGCTATATAAATTAGTTTGATTTTACTCGCCCTAGCAGAGGCTGTTTAGGCTGTTTCATGTTACCCAGTGCGTTGTGACTTGTTGCGGCAACAATTTAATTACGCATTTTTTTCGGCCAACGGTCCACCGACACCAGCCATATTCAACGGGTGTTCGAGGGTTGGTAAATTCACCAGTAATTCTGCACTATCACTTCACGAAACGCCACCCCTAGTTGTAACGATTCTTCGTTGGGAGAAAGGAGAGAGGACCAAAGCACAGCTGGGTAATGTTCATGATGAATATTTAATGGAACAAAACTGAACACTAAATACAAAACAATAAAGTGCAACAACGAAAAACCGAAACAGTTCCATTGTGAACCAAAACACTGGACAGGAAAATAACCACCCACGAACCATGGTGCTAAAGGGAGGACTCAGGCGCGGGACTTGGAGGGAGACTCTGCACGCTGAGCAGGCGCGGGAGCACCTGTAGTGCGAGACCGAAGACAGCCTTGGGTGCGGCGCTGCCACCGCGAGGGCTGGTGCGTGGAGGTGGCAACCGGATAGACCGGCCGTGAAGCCGCACTACAGGTCTTGAAGCACCGAACCTGCCCCAAACCCTACCTGGGCTAATGGCTCCCCGTAGCCAGCCATTGGCGAGGTGGAATAGGCCGCACTGCGGCTGTTGCTGCGAAACCGGGACAATCCATTGCGTAGGGCTGGTGCCATTGTTACAAACCGGCCGAAGGAGATGCACGGGGAGACCAGATGCATTGAGCGCTTCATGGCACCTGGCTCGATTGCCCACTTTAGCCCGGCCGAATACGAGCGCTGTGCGTATGTACCGCACCGGGCCTATGCCTGCTCACGGACACCGTGCCCGCCTCACGGCAGAAACACGGTTGCCTTGCCCGGTACCCTCTCTTCTCCACGGTAAGCCACGGGAGGGCTTCCTACCTGGACTTAGCTACACTCCGTGTTCCCCCCCAAGAATTTTTTTGGGCTGCCTTCTCGTGCCTGTGCCGCTTGCTGTGTGCGTGTCACGAACTCCATTCTCCTGCTAAACCCTCCGCACACTGCCTTATCAGAGAATCCCCAGCTCCGGCACTTCTCCCTGGTCGACCGACCACCTCCCTTCTATTTCGTCCCAAGTTTTCATATAGTCCAGATCCGCTGCTGCCCGAACCTACGCTGCTGTCCTTTGGTGGTGGTGCTTCTTGGAACGATCTTCGTCTGGAGAAAGAGAGGAGGACCAAGGCGCAGCGTGGGAATTGTCTCATGATGAATATTTAATGGAACAAACTGAACGCTAAATACAAAACAATAAAGTGAATGACCGAAACAGTTCGGTGAAACTAAACACTGACACGGAAAAATAACCACCCACGAAATCCAGTGGAAAAAGGTTTACCTAAAGTATTGATTCTCAATCAGAGCAAACTAACGGACACCTGCCTCTGATTGAGAATGTCATACCAGGCCCAAACGGGGGAATAAAAACATAGAAAAACGAACATAGATAACCCAACCCAACTCACGCCCTGACCCATACTAAAACAAAGAAATAACAAAAGAACTCAGGTCAGAACGTGACACCTAGCACTATAAAAATAATGACGGTGGAAGTTAATTCCCGGTTCATGCAAGAACGTTACATCCATTGGGGAAAAAAATTTAAAAAATGTATACAATTTCTCCTTTTAATGTACATTAATTTTTGTTTTTTTAAAGGTAAAGGACACACTATCTTATATTTTTAAAGCCTCTTGGAATGCCATTTTTTACACTAAAATAAGAGTGAACATTTCCTGGGACAGAAAGGGCACAGCATTGTAGAATGGTAAGTTATTACTCTGTAAGTTAGCACTCTGTAAATTAGCTACTCTGTAAGTTTAGTACTCTGTAAGTTAGCTACCTGTAAGTTATGTTACTCTGTAAGTTAGCTACTCTGTAAGTTAGCTATTCTGTAAGTTAGCTACTCTGTTAGTAAGTTAGCTACTCTGTAAAGTTAGCTACTCTGTAAATTAGCCTACTCTGTAAGTTAGCTACTCTGTAAGTTAGTTACTCTGTAAGTTAGCATACTCTTATAAGTTGCTACTTCTGTAAGTTAGTTACTCTGTAAGTTAGTTACTCATGTAAGTTAGCTACCTCTGTAGTTAGTTACTCTGTAATTAGCACTCTGTAAGTTAGCACTCTGTAAGTTATTACTCTGTAAGTTAGCTTACTCTGTAAGTTAGCTTACCTCTGTAAGTTAGTTACCTGTAAGTTAGCTACTCTGTAAGTTAGCCACTCTGTAAGTTAGCCACTCTGTAAGTTAAGCCACTCTGTAAGTTATTACTCTGTAAGTTAGTTACTCTGTAATGTTAGCTACTCTGTAAGTTAGCTACTCTGTAAGTAGCTTACCTACTGTAAGTTAAGCTACTCTGTAAGTTAGCCACTCTGTAAGTTAGTTACTCTGTAGTTAGTTACTTCTGTAAGTTAGCTACTCGTAAGTTAGCCACTCTGTAAGTAGCCACTCTGTAAGTAGCTACTCTGTAAGGTAGCTAACTCTGTAAGTTAGCTACTTTGTTAAGTTAGCTACTCTGTAATTAGTTACTCTGTCTAATTTAGCTACTCTGTAAGTTGCATACTCTGTAAGTTAGCTACCTGTAAGTTAGCTACTCTGTAAGTTAGTTACTCTGTAAGTTAGCTACGCTGTAAGTTGCTATCTGTAAGTTAGCTATTCTGTAAGTTAGCTACTCTGTAAGTGAGCTACTCTGTAAGTTAGCTAACTCTGTAAGTTATTACTCGGTAAGTTAGCTACTCCTGTAAGTTAGTCTACTCTGTAAGTTAGTACTTCTGTAAGTTTATTCAACCTCTGTAATTGTTTAGCTACTCCTGTAAGTAGCTACTCTGTAAGTTAGCTACTCTGTAAGTTAGCTACTCTTAAGTTAGTTACTCTGTAAGTTAGCCACTCTGTAAGGTAGCCTACTCTGTTAATTAGGCTACTCTGTAAGTTATCAACTCTGTAAGTTATCAAACTCTGTAAGTTATCAACTCTGTTAAGTTAAGCACTCTGTAAGTTATCACTCTGTAAAGTTATCAAACTCTGTAAGTTAGCTACTCTGTAAGTTAGCCTTGCCGGGCTAGAAAGTAATAGACAATATGAGAAAAAGTAACTACAGAATGTGGTTTATTATCTTATGAAGCTATTTGTTATCTTGATTTATAATTTCTATTTGCTGTCTCACAAAATAAATTGCGATCTCTTTGACGGGCCATCTCCATGTAACCAGGTAGTACTTTATGCCGTACATATCTTTCAAGCTACTGTAAAATACCCTTAAGTATGCCATTACCTAAGGAAATATTTGAGCGGCCTCTACTGCAACTTCCCCTAACACCGGACGACGCTGTGGCAATGTACGCTGCCCAATGGACTCCCAATCATGGGCCGGTTTGTAATACACCCGGAGGAAACCCGGGTCTTAGTGACGCCTCTAGTACTGCGATGCAGTGCCCTCTGGACCGCTGCCGCCCACTCGGGAGGTCCCCCTGTTTGCTTTGATATGTGTTTGGGATTTTGTTCCTGCTGGAAACCAAAAACCTTCAATGGAAGAACCAGTTTTGACACTGGCGTTTAACATTGGACTACAAAACCCACTTGATAATCTGCTAATTGTCATGATGTCTTGCGCATGTTGCAAGGCCCCCAGTACCAGATGGCACCAAAGCAACCCCCGCAGCATTATCAAACCCTCCCCCGTCTTTGATGGTAGGGAGGGTTTCTTTTCATTGAATGCTTCATTTGGTCATCAGTAAATAAAATCACAGCGGGTGATCTGTATTTGCCAAAGAACTCACATTTGTTTCATTGGTCCAGAGAACATTTTACCCCAGGATTTAGCGTGTTTAGGTTTTTGAGAAGTTCAAATCAGGCTTCTTGTCTCCTTCAGCAGTGGGTCTTCCTATGTTACCAACGACCAAATGGAGTGTTGAAAGAAAGAACTAGGCTCCTCAATGACGTAGAGGCAGGCCAGGCAGAGGCTGTTAGCCAGCCTGCCAGTTAGTGGAGCTGCACTAGCACAGTCAGTGTAGTTCAGCCTCAGCATCCCCATTGATACCGTGTGTCTGCTGCCTCGACCTAGGTTGTGGCAAAAATCTAAACATGGGGGGTGTTCTCCTTAGCAATCTCACTGGAATAAGACTCGCCTCCATTCCTGTTATTATTGAAAGAGATTGTGATATCTAACGTCTCAAAATAGGGCTACTTTAATGTTAGATCCCTCACTTCCAAGGCAGTTATAGTCAATGAACTAGTCACTGATCATAATCTTGATGTGATTGCCTAGCTGAAACATGCTTAAGGGCCTGATGGAAAATTTACTGTGTTAAATGAGCCTCTCCTCCTGGTTACACTTAGTGAACCATATCCCCCGCGGAATCCCGGCAAAGGCAGAGGTGTGGCAACATTTACAACAACAAAATTGGGCCAATTTTACACAACAACAAAAAAAATTTTCATCTGTTGAGCTTCTAATCATTGAAAATCTATGCAAAGCCTACTCAATCACTTTTTATAGCTACTGTTTACAGGCCTCCTGGGCCGCTATTAACACGTTACTCACTGAGTTCCCTGAATTCCTATCGGACCTTGTAGTCATGGCAGATAATATTCTAATTTTTGTGACTTATTCACAGTGGAAAAGTCCAACACTCTCCAAAAGCTTTGAGCCATCATCAACTTTGCCCCAACATGTCTCCGGAACCTACTTCACTGCCACCAGTCCATACTCTGGATCTTACGGTTTTTGTCCCGTGGAATAAATATTGTGGATCTAAATGTTTTTCCTCATAATCCTGGACTATCGGACCACCATTTTTATTACGTTTGCAATCGCAACAAATAATCTGCTCAGACCCCAACCAACGATCATCAAAAGCCGTGCTATAAATTTCTCGGACAACCCAAAGATTCCAGATGCCCTTCCAGACTCCCTCCACCTACCCAAGAACGTTCGAGTACAAAAAATCAGTTAACCACCTAACTGAGGAACATCAATTTAACCTTAAGCGCAATGACCCTAGATGCAAGCCGCACCCCTAAAAACAAAAAACATATTCTCATAAGAAAACTCGCATCCCTGGTATACAGAAAAAGACCGAGCCTGAAAAGCAAGCTTCCAGAACATTGGAACGCGAAATGGCTTCTACACCAAACTGGAAGCATTCGACTAGGCTTGGAAGACAATACCGTGCAGTATCGAAGAGCCCTCACTGCTGCTCGCATCACCCCATATTTTTCCAACTTTAAGAACAATCCAACATTTATTTTTTATAAACTGTCGTAAAGCTAACTAAAAAGTATAGCATTCCCCAGAGAGGATGGCTTTCCACTTCAGCGTGATTAAATTCATGAACTTCTTTGAGGAAAAGATCATTGATCATAGGAGGCAAATTACGGACTCCTCTTTAAATTGCGTATTCCTCCCAAAGCTCAGTGTCCTGAGTCTGGCACAACTTCTGCCAGGACTAGGATCAAGGAACACTCAAGTGTGTAGTACTATATCTCTCTGACACACATGCACTGAAAGAATATCATGGCCTCTAAACCTTCAAGCTTGCCATATACTGACCCTATGCCAACTAAACTACTGAAAGAGCTTGCTTCCTGTGCTTGCCCTCCTATGTTGCAACATAATAAACGGCGCTCTATCCACCGGATTTGCTACCAAACTCCACTAAAATGGCGGCTGATAAAGCCTTCGCCTTGAAAAAAGCCCAAACCTTGACCCGGAAAATATAAAAAACTATCGGGCCTATATCGAATCTCCCATACCTCTCAAAAATTTTAGAAAAAGCGTTGCGCACAACTCACTGCCTTCTGAAGACATAACAATGTATACGAATCTTCAGTCTGGTTTTAGGACCCAATCATAAGCACCTGAGACTGCCTTGTGAAGGTGGTAAATGACCTTTTAATGCCGTCAGGACCGAGGCTCTGCAAAAATCTGTTCCTCGGCTACTAGACCCTTAGTGCTGCCTTTACACCATCGATTCACCACATTCTTTTGGAAGATGGAAACCCAAATTGTCTACACAGACAAGTTCTGGCGCTGGTTTAGATCTTAATCTGTCGAAGATATCAGGTTTGTCTCTGTGAATGGTTTGTCCTCTGACAAATCAACTGTACATTTTCGGTTGTTCCTCAAAGTTCCGTTTAGGACCACTATTGTTTTCATATATATTTTACCTACTTGGGGATGTCATTCCGAAAACATTAATGTTAACTTTCACTGCTATGCCGGATGACACACAGCTGTACATTTTCATGAAAGATAGGTGAAGCCCCAAAAATTTGCCCTCCTGGAAGACATATAGGAAGGGATGGCTGCAAACGTTTCTACTTTTAAACTCGCACAAAAACAAGAATGGCTTTTCTAGGTCCCAAGAAAAACAAAGAGATCGTCTGTGAATCTGACAATTAATCTTAATGGTTGTACAGTCGTCTCAAATAAAAACTGGGAAGGAACCTCGGCGTTACTTCTGGACCCTGGATTCTCTTTGGACGAACATATCAAGACTGTTTCAAGGACAGCTTTTTTCCATTTACGTAACATTGCAAAACATTTCTGTCCAAAATTTGATGCAGAAAAAAATTTAACAATGTTTTTGTTAACTCTAGGTTAGACTACTGCAATTGCTCTACTTTCTGGCTTACCCGGATAAAGCACGAAATAAAACTTCAGTAGTGCTAAATACGGCTGCTAGAATCCTGACTAGAACCAAAATATATTGATCATATTACTCCAGTGCTAGCTGCCCTACACTGGCTTCCTGTTAAGGCAAGGGCTATTCAAGGGTTTACTGCTAACCTACAAAGCATTACATGGGCTTGCTCCTACCTATCTTTCCGATTTGGTCCTGCCGTACCATCCTACACGTACGCTCCGGTCAGAAGACGCAGCGCCTCCTTAATTGTACCTAGAATTTCTAAGCAAACAGCTGGATTCTGGGGCTATCTCCTATAGAGCTCAATTTTTATGAATGGTCTGCCTACCAATGTGAGAGACGTTAGACTCGGTCTCAACCTTTTAAGTCTTTATTGAAGACTCATCTCGTTCAGTAGTCCTATGATTGAGTGTAGTCTGGCATGAGTTGAAGAGTGAACGGAAAGGCTCTGGAGCAACAAACCGCCTTTGCTGTCTCTGCCTGGCCGGTTCTCCTCATCTCCACTGGATTCTCTGCCTCTAACCCTGATTACAGGGGCTGATCACTGGCTTACTGTGGCTCTTCCTTGCGTCCCAAAGGAGGGTTGCGTCACTTTGAGTGGGTTGAGTCCACTGACGTGGTCTTCCTGTCTAGGTTGGCCGCCCCCCTCTTGGGTTGTTGCCGTGGCAGAGATCTTGTGGCTATACTCGGCCTTGTCTCACGATGGTAAAGTTGGTGTTGAAGATATCCCTCTAGTGCGGTGTGGGGGCTGTGCTTGACAAAGGGGTGGGTTATATCCTGCCTGTTTGGCCCCTGTCCAGGCGGTATCATCGGAGGCGTCCACAGTGTCTCCCAACCCCTCCTGTCCTCAGCCTCCATATTTATGCTGCAGTAAGGTTGTGATCGGGGGGCTAGGCGTCAGTCTGTTAATCTGGAGTATTTCTCCTGTCTTTCTGGTGTTCCGTGTGAATTTAAGTATGCTCTCTCTAATTCCTCTTTCCTCTCTTCTTTCTCTCTCTGCTGGAGGACCTGAAGCCCATAGAACCATGCCTAGGACTACCTAGCATGATGACCTCCTTGTTTGTTTCCAGTCCACCTGGCCGTGCCTTGCTGCTCCAGTTGCAACGGTTCTGCCTGACGGCTATGGAACCCTGACCTGTTCACTATGATTATTATTATTGACCATGCTGGTCATCTATTGAACATTTGAACATCTTGGGCCATTTCTGTGAAATCTTCACCCCGCACAGCCAGAAGATACTTGGCCACCCCCTCATCAGCCTGGTCTCCTCTCTAGGTTTCTTCCTAGGTTCTGGCCCTTTCTAGGGAGTTTTTCCTAGCCACCGTGCTTCACACAAACTGCATTGCTTGCGTTTGGGGTTTTAGGGCTGGGTTTCTGTACAGCACTTTGATATATCAGCTGATGTAAAGAAGGCTGTATAAAACATTGCATTTGTTCCGCTCCTATCAACCTGGTGTTCCACTCCTATCAACCTGTTGCTTTCCTCTCCTATTAACTATCAACCTAGGTGCTGTCCTCTCCTATTAACTATCAACCTGGTGTTCCTCTCCTATCAAAATCCGGTGTACCTCTCCTATCAAACCCGGTGTTCCTCTCCTATCAACCTGGTTGTTCCTCCCCTATCAACCTGGTGTTCCTCCCCTATTCAACCTGGTGTTCCTCTACCTATTAACCTTGTTCCTCTCCTATTAACTAGCAACCTTGTCCCTCTACCTATCAACCTGGTACCTCTACCTATCAACCTGGTTTCCTTCCCCTATCAACCTGGTTCCTCTCCTATCAACCTGGTTTCCTCTCCTATCAACCTGTTGTTCCTCTCCTATTAACTATTCACCTGCTGTTCCATTCTCTCTAACTCAGATCCACTCCACATTAGGACTGACCCCATATAGAACTCAGATCCACTCCACATTAGGACTGACCCCATATAAAACTCAGATCCACTCCACATTAGGACTGACCCCATATAAAACTGACCCCATTTAGTTGACTGGACCATTGTTTGAAAGGTTGTTGGTCGACCAAGATATTTTTAGTTGAGCAGTGGCAAATATATAAAATCATTTATGAGCACTAGCTTTGGCCCGGACCTTAATAGTTGATACAATGTTTCCAGTTCCTTGCAGACAGGCCATGTGTAGCCACTGTGATTTATAGGATAGTTATTTTTAAAATCAGGATATTTTCTACCTGCGGGCTGTAATGTTTTTATTTGATGGCTTTATGTAGGCTATTTTTACATTTTGGCAACGGAAGTTACTTTTAGATTTGTATAATTTTCCATTTAGATATACAGTGCATTCAGAAAGTATTCAGACCCTTAAACTTTTYCCACATTTTGTTACGTTGCAGCCTTATTCTAAAATGTATTAAATTGTTTATTTCCCTCATCAATCTACACACAATACCCCATCACGACATCACAATACCCCATAATGACATCACAATTCCCCACTGTGAGTAGAAGCATCCTGCCATAGGCCCTCCCACTCCCATTGTTTCACTAGCAGCCATGATAATGCTGTGGCGTGAATAAAGAAAACGAAGCCATATGTTTGGTCATTGTCTTTCAGGATCAATGGATGAATCAATTTGTCAATAAAATAAACAGAAAGTAGTCATACTTGACTTATTCCACATGTTGTTGTATTATAGCCTGAATTATAAACAGATAAAAWATATATATATAAGATCTTACCCATSTACACACAATAGCCCATAAAAACAAAATGAAAACATGTTTTTAGAAATGTTTTCAAAAGTATAGAAAATTTAAAATTAAATATAATTTACATTCAGTACCAGTCAACAGTTYGGACACACCTACTCAGGGTTTATCTTCATTTTGACTATTTTCTACATTTTAGAATAATAGTGAAGACATCAAAACTATGAAATAACACATATGGTATCAAGTAGTAAACAAATTAAAATATATTTTACATTTGAGATTCTTCAAAGTAGCCACCTTTGCCTGGATGACCGCTTTGCACACTCTTTGCATTTTCTCAACCAGCTTCACGAGGTAGTCACCTGGAATGCATTTCAATTAACAGGTGTGCCTTTTTAAAAGTCAATTTGTGGAATTTCTTTACTTCTGAATGTATTTGAGCCWATCAGTTGTGCTGTGACAAGGTAGGGGTGGTATACAGAAGATAGCCCTATTTGGTAAAAGACCAGGTCCATATTATGGCAAGAACAGCTCAAATAAGCAAAGAGAAACGACAGTCCATCATTACTTTAAGACATGAAGGTCAGTCAATACTGAACATTTCAAGAACTATGATGAAACTGGCACTCATGAGGACCGCCACAGGAAAGGAAGACCCAGAGTTACCTCTGCTGCAGAGGATAAGTTCATTAGAGTTACCAGTCTCAGAAATTGCAGCCAAAATAAATGGGCACCAATAAAAAGCCAATACTAAAGGACACCAATAATAAGAAGAGACTTGCTTGGTTCAAGAAACACGAGCAATGGACATTAGACCAGTGGAATTAGAATTCAAGGCACACTTAACCAGCATGGCTACCACAGCATTCTGCAGCGATAAGCCATCCCATCTGGTTTGCACTTAGTGGGACTATCATTTGTTTTTCCAACAGGACAATGACCCAAAACACACCTCCAGGATGTGTAAGGGCTATTTGACCAAGAAGGAGAGTGATGGAGTGCTGCATCAGATGACCTGGCCTCCACAATCACCCAACCTCAACCCAATTAAGATGGTTTGGGATGAGTTGGACCGCAGAGTGAAGGAAAAGCAGCCAACAAGTGCTCAGTATRTGTGGGAACTCCTTCAAAAGCATTCCAGGTGAAGCTGGTTGAGAGAATACCAAGTGAGTGCAAAGATGTCATCAAGGCAAAGGGAGGCTACTTTGAAGAATTTCAAATATAAAATASATTTTGATTTGTTTAACACCTTTTTTTGGTTACTACATGATTCCATATGTGTTATTTCATAGTTTTGATGTCTTCACTATTATTCTACAATGTAGAAAATAGTAMAAATAAAGAAAACCGCTTGAATGAGTAGGTGTGTCCAAACTTGACTGATACTGAAAGTATTGACACCCCTTTGCTATAACACTCCAAATTGAGCTCAGGCGCATCCAATTTCCTTTGATCATCCTTGAGTTGTCACTACAACTTGATGGAAGTCCACCTGTGGCAAATTCWATTTTTTGGACGTGATTTAGAAAGAAACACRCCTGTCTATATAAAGTCCCACAGTTGACAGCTCATGTCAGAGCACAAACTACAGTATATACCATGAAGTCCAGGAACTGTCCATAGAGCTCAGAGATAGAATTGTGATAAGGCATATATCTGGGAAAGGGTATAAAACTATTCCTGGAGTGTTGAAAGTTTCCAAGAACACAGTAGTCTATACATCGTCGGGAAATTGAACAAATATGGAACTACCCAGACTTCCTAGAGCTGGCCGTCTGACCAAACTGAAATACCCAGACTCTGCCTAGAGCTGGCCGTCTGACCAAACTGGGCAACGGGGCAAGAAGGGCCTCGGTCAGGGAGGTGACCAAGAACCCAATGACCACTCTGACAGAACTACAGAGTTCTTTGGCTGAGATGGGAGAACCTGCCAGAAGGACAACAGTCTCTACAGGATTTTACCAATCTATGCTTTATGGGAGAATGTCCAGATGGAAGCCACTCCTGAGAAAAAGGCACATGACAGCACACCTGGAGTTTACAAAAAGACACATGACAGCACACCTGGAGTTTACAAAAAGGCAGGTGAAAGTCTCACAGCACAAGGCAAATGATTCTGTGATCTGATGAGACAGTCAATTGAACTCTTTGGCCTGAATGCAAAGAACTACGTCTGGAGAAAACCAGGCATCACTTGTCTAACACCATCCCTACCGTGAAGCATGGTGGTGGCAGCATCATGCTATGGGGATGCTTTTCAGCGGCAGGGACCGGGAGACTGGTAATGACAGAGGGAACAATGAATGGAGCCAGATACAAGCAAATCCTTAATGAGAACCTGCTTCAGAGTGCAAATGACCTTAGACTGGGGCGAAGATTTACGTTCCAACAGGACAATGACCCGAAGCATAAAGCCAAAGCTATGCTGGAATGGCTTCAGAACAAGAATGGGAAAGTCCTTGAGTGGCCCAGCCAAAGCACAGACTTGAATCCCATTGGAAATCTGTGGAAAGACTTGAAGATTGCTGTTCACCACCACTGACTTAACAGAGCTTGAAAAAATCTGCAAGGCAGAATGGGAGAAAATCCCCAAATCCAGATGACTCAAAGCTGATACAGACATACCTAAGACGACTCAGAGCTGAAACAGACATACCCAAGATGACTCAAAGCTGGTACAGACATACCCAAKATGACTCAAAGCTGTAATCCCTGCCAAAGGTGCTTCTACAAAGTACTGACTCAGGGGTGTGAATACTTACATAAATTAGATATTTTTGTATTTCAATACATTTGCAAAATGTTCTAAAAACATGTTTGTCATTATAGGGTATTGTGTGTAGATGATACTGAAAAAAAATCAAWWWWYWWTTTTTAATTCAGGCTGTAACAACAGGGGGTATGAATACTTTCTGAAAGCCCATTTCACATTTTGGTGTACAACCCTTTAACACGGCAGATGGTTTTACTTCAAAACATGATAATTTATACTTACTTAAAAATTCTAAAAACGAAATGATACTACAATCGAATTAAGGTAAATCAGCGTTTTAGTACTAATGTTTATGGTTAACGAAATGTATATTTTTTGTTTGACAGAATATGCAAATGAACAGTTGGTATTCCATGATCGTAAAATATATTGGTAGTATAAGGGTTAATAGAATAAAATGGAACATAAAACATTTATTATCCACGCAATCTGGAAATGTGCCTTCGGCTTCACAGTGGCTAATACGTAAGCTATCATGTCCTCATGCCACAGCTTTCCTTCAACAGTCAATCAGCCAGTCATCTTCAGGGAGGCAAAATTACGGGAACTTTACAAAAATGTCCAGGTTTTCAAAAACTCCTTGTTGGAGGATTCTGGACGACCTGCTGATTTTATTCACTTCTGATTACGTGAATCTACCAACCAGATTTTTAAATATATATTTTTTTACCTGTAAATTCTGGGAAAGTTACCGGAATATTCCAACTCTAATCACCTTGCATCCATTACCCTGTCTATCTATTACATCACCCTGCATCCATTACCCTGTCTATCTATTACATCACCCTGCATCCATTACCCTGTCTATCTATTACATCACCCTGATCCAGCAAACGCAAGAGGAGAGAAGAGAGAGAGAAGACGGAAAAGAGACAGAAGATACCCGAGTCATAATCTAAATTGAGACAATCATCCCTCAATCCAGTATCCTAGCTCCTATCTAAGAAGAACAAAGAGGAAGAGAAAATATCACCCGCATCGGTACATTGATACCCATGTCTATACTATGATACATAACAAGCCACAGCAGAGATTCAGTACACGATCTATCGAGATTACATCACCCTGCATCATTACCCGTCTATCTATTACACACCGCTGCAACCAATTAACCTGCATATACCAAGTACACAACCTCCATTCGATCAATGTACCCTGTCGTATCATAGAGACAGAGAGTCACCCATCATCTCCGATCCCCTGCATATCGCGAATAACACCCTCATCCACTTACCAGTACGTAAATCTAATTACATCACCCCTCCAATTCCATGTAAGCACGACAGTTATCAATGTGAAGTCAGAATCAACCCCATACTCTAGCCATCAGCGCTATCCCAACTTTAGCCCATTTAAATGATCACCATAGTCACCAGACTCACCCTGAATTCATCTACAGCAGTCTTATTCTGTACATCTAACGAGTCAACTCTGCCATAGCTATAGCTTCAACTACCGAGGGACCCCACCCTACTTCCCCTGTGCTGTACTATATTCCAATACTACTCATCGACACCCTGCTACCTACTCAAGATGTTACCCCTCCATGTCTGCTACTAATCCTTCATACCAAGATCAACAATTACATAGAAATCAGTTTGTTTTACACGACCCACGTTGTGATTCTCCGACAATCCCGATCTTTTTCTGACCCCATTGTTATTCTTATGTAATGACTTACCCTTTCCTATCTACTAGCACTACATTAACAATTAACCCCTTTCTCATTATTACAATTCCACTCCTGCGATCCAATAACCAACTTGTCTATCAATACATCAGCCCTCCTATTCAATACACCTCTATTCATATACTAGTTCACCCTGTCATACCAAATAGTTAACCCACGCACTAAGTGCCATTAACATCCACGAAAATATCCCTTTACCCAGCCCTATCTCTATGGTCCATTACACCACCATCACTGTCTTGGCAGCTACCCACCAGCTTAACTTTGGTTTTACATTAGGACCCTGAAGCAGCAACGTAACTTCGAACTGGCACCGCCAGCCGGTGACCCGTTTGGGAGGTCCACTCCTATTCTCTCTAGAGGACGTACCCCTAGCGATGAGACACCCACAGCACAACCCGCCAGTTGTTGCCGAAGAAGTTAGCCCTGAGACGAGCAAAAAGACAACAGAGTCATACCAACGACTCACAACACACGATCCTGACGCCCCAGTCCTGCCGGACCACAAACCACAACAGTAGCCCTGATGAGGAAGAAACAACAGGCCCGTCAAACGTCAGTTTTGAGCAGAAGTAGCCCTCAGAGGAAAGACATACGCGGCAAACCCGTCAAGTTGTTGGAGAGAAGGTAAGCCCTCCCGCAGGAAAGAAAGAACCAAAACCCTCTAGGCAACGTCAGGTCGAGAATCGTATGCCCTTGAAAGCAACAGGAGTCAACGCAGCCTACCCTAAGGAAGAGACAAACAGCATCGCACAGGACGTCAGTTGCATTGGTACAGCGTAGCCCTTGCAGAGACAAGAAGACAACAAGACGTCAACGTCAGTTGTTGGAGGAAACGTAAGCCCTAAGGAGAAGAGACCAACAGGGTCAACGTCAGTTGGTTGAAGGAAATAGCCCTGAGAGGAAGAAGACAACAGGTGCAACGTCATTGGTTGAGGAAGTAGCCCTGAGGAGAAGACAAACAACAGGTCAACGTCAATTGGGAGGAAGGTAGCCCTGAGGAGCAAGACACAACAGCCGTCAACGTCAGTTGTTGGAGAAGAGTAGCCCTCGAGGAGAAGAACAACAGGTCAACGTCAGTTGGTTGGAGGAAGGTAGCCCTGAGAGGAAAGACAACAGGGTCAACGTCAGTTGGTTTGAGTTGACGAAACCCAAGGTTGTGGTTCAATTCTCCGAAGGATCACAAACATAGGAAAACAATGTACGTACTGTAAACGCCTTTGGATAACAGCGTCTGCAGTTCTAACAGTGATACACTGCTCAAAAAAATAAAGGGAACACTTAAACAACACAATTAACTCCAAGTCAATCACACTTCTGTGAAATCAAAAACTGTCCACTTAGAAGCAACACTGATTGACAATAAATGCACATGCTGTTGTGCAAATGAAATAACAACAGGTGGAAATTATAGGCAATTACAAAGACCCCCAATAAAGGAGTGTTCTGCAGTGGTGACCACAGACCACTTCTCAGTTCCTATGCTTCCTGGCTGATGTTTTGGTCACTTTTGAATGCTGCGGTGCTCTCACTCTAGTGTAGCATTAGACGAGTCTACAACCCACACAAGTGGCTCAACTGTGCAGCTCACCAGGATGGCACATCAATGCGAGCTGTGCAAGAAGGTTTGCTGTGTCTGTCAGCGTAATGTCCAGAGCATGAGGCGCTACCAGGAGACAGGCCATACATCAGGAGACGTGGAGGAGGCCGTAGAGAGGCAACAAACCCAGCAGCGGACCGCTACCTCCCCTTTGTGCAAGGAGAGCAGAGGAGCACTCCAGCCCTGCAAAATGACCTCCAGCAGCCACAAATGTCATGTGTCTGAGTCAGAAACAGACTCCATGATGGTATGAGGCCCGATGTCCACAGGGGTTGTGCTTACAGCCCAACACCGTGCAGGACGTTTGGCATTTGCCACTGGCCCCTGTGCTCTTCACAGATGAAAGCACTTCACACTGACAACATGTGACAACTGACAGGTCTGGAGACGCCGTGGAGACGTTCTGCTGCCTGCAACATCCTCCAGCATGACCGGTTTGGCGGTGGTCAGTCATGGTGTGGTGGCATTTCTTTGGGGCCGCCACACCCTCCATGTGCTCGCCAGAGTACCTGACTGCCATTAGGTACCGAGATGAGATCCTCAGACCCTTGTGAGACCATATGCTGTGCGTGCCCTGGTCCTCCTTAATGCAGACAATGCTAGACCTCATGTGGCTGGAGTGTGTCAGCAGTTCCTGCAAGAGGAAGGCATTGATGCTATGGACTGGCCCGCCTGTTCCCCAGACCTGAATCCAATTGAGCACATCTGGACATCATGTCTCGCCTCATCTACCAACCCACGTTGCACCACAGACTGTCCAGGAGTTGGCGGATGCTTTAGCCAGGTCTGGGAGACCTCAGGAGACCATCCGCCACTCATCAGGAGCATGCCCAGCGCTGTAGGGAGGTCATACAGCACTGGAGCCACACACACTACTGAGCCTCATTTGACTTGTTTTAGACATTGCCTCAAAGTTGATCAGCCTGTAGTGTGTTTTCCACTTAATTTGAGTGTACTCCAAATCCAGACCTCCATGGTGTTAAAATTTGATTTCCATTGATAATTTTTGTGTGATTTGTTGTCAGCACATTCAACTATGTAAAGAAAAAAGTATTTAATAGAAATTTCATTCATTCAGATCTAGGATGTGTTATTTTAGTGTTCCTTTATTTTTTTGCAGTATATATACAGTGCATTCAGAAAGTATTCAGACCCCTTGACTTTTTCCACATTTTATTACGTTACAGCCTTATTTTTTCCCCCTCATCCATTTATAATGAGGCGTAACGTAATAAAATTGGGAAAAATGCATATTATATGAGTAGATTTTCCTTGACTATTTCTAAATGCAGTGTTTCCTGGTCCGGGGACCTAAAGGGGTGCACATTTTGGTTTAGCACCAGCACACCTGATTCAACTAAAAGGCTTGATGAGCTGATTAGAGAAATCAAACCAACAACGTCGCCCCTTTAGGTCCCCAGGACCAGGATAGGAAACACCCGCTTAATGAGTGGTACTTAACGGAAGGCTGTCAAGACAGACTCACCGGAGGTTGCAGGGCTTGCTGTTGACTTTAAACACACAGGTTGGACGAAATGATCCTCCTGGGTACAACTCGTCTCTGATAAACAAAACCTGGGAGAACATACAGAGATCAATACTAATACCACAGAACAATATGACACATCCCATAACCAATTCAAATGACAGAACCAGCAATACACACAGTCAGGTAGTCAGTATCAGTCATCAGTAGTCAGTCAGTAGTCAGTCAGTCAGTAGTCACATATCAGTCGTCAGTTAGTCAGTCAGTAGTAGTCAGTCAGTAGTAGTCAGTCAGTTAGTATCAGTCAGTTAGTAGTCAGTCAGTCAGATCAGTACAGTTCAGTCAGTCAGTCAGTAGTCAGGAGTCAGTAGTCTGTCAGTCAGTCAGTAGTCAGTCAGTAGTCGTCAGTAGTCAGTCAGTTATAGCACTCAGTCAGTCAGTCAGTAGCGATCCGTAGTCAGTCAGTTATGTCAGTCAGTCAGTAGTCGCGTATCAGTCAGTAGTCAGTCAGTGTTAGTCAGTCAGTCATAGTCAGTCAGTAGTAGCAGTACATAGTATCCAGTTCAGTCAGTAGTCTCAGTCAATCATTATCGTCAGTGTCAGTCAGTTAGTATAAGTCAGTCAGTAGACATCAGTCAGCATTCAGTCGTCAGTCATCAGTAGTCAGATCAGTATCGTCATCAGCAGTATCAGTAAACTGACTACATTGATGAACACTCCATCTCATGAAGCCGGTGATTACAAGGCATTTCTCAATTTTACTTGTGAACGAGTCCTACTGTGAACACGATCCTACTGTGAACACGAGTCCTACTGTGAAACACAGTCCTTACGAGTTGTGAACACGACCGACTGTGAACACGATCCCGTACTGTGACACGAGTCCGACTGTGAACACGACCTACTGTTGAACACGAGTCCGAGTGAACACGAGCCGACCTGTGAAACGAGTCGACTGTGAACACGAGTCCGACTGTGAACACGAGTCCGACTGTAACACCTGAGTCCCACTGTAACACGATTCCACTGTGAACACGAGTCGACTGTGAACACGATGTCCCACTGTGAACAAGTCCGACTGTAACACGCAGTCCACGACGTGAACACGAGTCCGACTTTAACACGAGTCCCACTGTGAACACGAGTCCCACTGTGAACACGAGTACCGACTGTGAACACGAGTCCCACTGTGAACACGAGTCCGACTGTGAACACGAGTCCTACTGTGAACACGCAGTCCCACTGTGAAACACGAGTCCCACTGTGACACGAGTCCACTGTGAACACGAGTCCACTGTGAACACGAGTCCGCACTGTAACACGAGTCCTACTGGAACACGAGTCCTACTGGAACACGAGTCACGGTAATACGATCTAAGGGATCGAGTCCTAAGTGAATACAGTCCAGTGAATACGAGTCCTACTGTGAATACGAGTCCTACTGGAATACGAGTCCACTTGAATACGAGTCCTACTGTGAATACGATCCTACGTGGAATACGAGTCCTACTGTGAATGCAGCTGGACACCAAGGGAGCCTACCTAACTGAACCTGGACCGCAAAGTCACACTTGTCCCAGAGATGTCCTGAGACAGACAGACAGAGACAGACAGACAGACAGACAGAGTTTAGGTGAAAGTCAAGCAATGAGCAGTGAGAAAAATAAACATCCCTTCCAAATAGAACATGCATTATCCAACGATTTGCAGTTTATAAACAGTATTTCTTCCATGTGTATGTTATTTTCAGAAGGAGAATTACGCCTAGTGCGAGTATGAATTGAAACAGTCACATCCTATTCTGAGGGAGATACTGTAAAGACAGACACAGTGGTGCTGTGTGTTTTTATTGCTTTAGATAGGGCATCATGTACAGCAGTCTGTCCTTAGTTCTCCTCTCCCTTCCACTCCCTCCACTCCCCTCTCTATTCTCCCCCCCCCTCCCACATCCTTCTAACCCTCCCCATCTTTAACCCCCTCCCCCATCATTTGACCCCCCTCCCCCATCCTCTAACCCCCCCCCAACCGTTGACCCCTCTCCCCAACCCCCTCCCCCATCCTTTGACCCCCCTCCCCCATCCCTTAACCCCCTCCATCCTCTATGGCAGGTAGCCTAGTGTGTTAGAGCATTGGACTAGTAACCGAAATGTTGCAAGATTGAATCCCTGAGCTGACAAGGTAAAAATCTGTCGTTCTGGCCCTGAACAAGGCAGTTAACCAACTGTTCCTGGTAGCCGTCATTGAAAATAAGAATTTGTTCTTAACTGACTTGCTAGTTAAATAAACAAAATCACCCCTCCCCCATACTCCTCCCCCTCCCATCTCTAACCACCCCTCCCCATCATCTAACCATCCCCTCCCCCATCCTCTAACCCCCCTCCCCCATCCTCTAACCACCCCTCCCCCACCTCTAAACCACCCCTCCCCCATCCTCAAACCACCCCTCCCCCATCCTCTAACCACCCAACCCCCATCCTCTAACCACCCCTCCCCATCTCTAACCACCCCCCCTAACCATCCCCTCCCCATATCTCCCCCCCCCCAGTCTTACATGGAGCTGCTGATCTGCTGACCGCTGAGTGTCATGCAAAGAGCATAACACGTCTCCTGAACCGCCTGACTGTTTCTGAGCTGGACAAAAGAACACAGAGAGAGGATGAAGACTCAGCCAACTCACCAAGACACCAAGACCGACAATGACATAGAAGCACATTTAGTACATCCACTTAACTGCAGGTGCAGAGTACAAATGGTAAAGTGATTAAAGAAAGATACCTGCACACTGTTGAATTGTATCACATGAGAAGCCAACCCAGTGATGGCCTAACAGACAGACATGCACCAGAATACTCACCCAGGCTGGTGGGTTTGATGAGCTCATCCAGCATGTCGTAAAAGGGCAGTCTCTGCAACTTGACGTCAGGGTGTAAGGGGTGCAGGGAGGAGGGCAGTCTCTGTAGCTTGACGTCAGGGTGTACGGGGTGCAGGGAGGAGGGCAGGTGGGGCAAGCCCAGCTCGTGTTTGGGCCCAAGCAGAGAGAGGGGCGAGGGGGACCCGTGGCTGTCAAACCCAAGCGAGGTGAGGCCTCCAGACAGGGTGGAGTGGACACTGGGCAGCGCTAGGTCCACCGGAGACACCATCTTTGTGGGGAAGCGTCGTCTGTAGAGCTCCTTCACCTTCATCTGGACAGCGGGGCTGCAGCCGGCCTTAAGGAGGTGCAAAGCTTTGGTCAGCAGTTCGTGCTTGCGGCCGTGCTTGTTGCGTCCGGCGTAGCCTAGTAAAACTTGTAGCTCTGAAACACGAAGGCTCATCACCATTTGCTTTGGGAGAAGGAAAAGATCATAAGTATTATTACAGGATTAGCAACAGAACATGCTGACATTAGACTCTGGCTTTGTCTCACTGCAAAGCTACATTTTTGGGGAACACAACTTGTGTGAGTAAAGGGACAATCAACAGGTATTTTACAACTTGTGAAATAGTCAATTATGTTGTGGTGGCCAAGTATGTTTTTATTTCACCAACGACAGCTAGGCTGGCAKGCTACTCGCTCTGGACACCATAGGAGTCTACAGTCTTGTTTTCAAGCAGCACTCCTACACTAAGACGCTTTATGCATAGATTAATTTGGAGGTGATCTGAGGACATGCTCCTCTACACAAATTACAACCAGAACCTAGCCTTCACTAGACAAAATAGCATTCATTCCACCTCAAAAAGCAACCAGAAAAAGGTTTGACACCCACCATCTCAGATTGTTCTGAAATCCTTTATGTAGTTAGAAACAGATTAGCATTCCTGAGACATTAATACATTATTCTGTTGAATTATAATTTAATCTCTGAGAAATTACGCTAATTGACTGCACTCAAATTAAGACATTTTAATTCATAGGATAATCTTCATTAAATATAGTCATTAACATCCCATTTATTTTCATCATGAGCAAAAGCTATTGGTTTTCTACCCAGTTACAAAGAGAATGTTGTGATCCACATAAGAGACCATCTACATTGATAAAAGGGTGTGGTTGTGACAGTAGCAGGAACAGAGGCATGTAGTTGGCAAAACATGGTACTTTCACAGTCATTTATGGTAAAGAATGAAAACAACTTCAATGGCTAATTTCTCTGAACAGGGGATGAAAACCATCCCCAGACTCACAGGGAATACATTACAGAGGATAGTCAATTAAGAACAAATTCGTATTTTCAATGACGGCCTAGGAACAGTGGGTTAACTGCCTTGTTCAGGGGCAGAACGACAGATTTTTACCTCCGTCAGTTCGGGTTTTCGATCAGACAACCTTTCAGTTACTGGCCCGAACGCTCTAACCACTAGGCTACCTGCCGCCCCTCCTCTCTAACCACTAGGCTACCTGCCGCCCCTCCTCTCTAACCACTAGGCTACCTGCCGCCCCTCCTCTCTAACCACTAGGCTACCTGCCTGTCAGACATAGAGAACTGGTACTGTCTAATAGTTGTTGGGTGTGCGGGGGCCTGTGGGTGGCTATTGATCATTTTATTAGATTCCTCACGTCTTACTCATTGTTAGGAAGAATTATGGCCCAAATCAGATATTTATTGAAGATGATATGAATCCTATCAATTAAAATGGCCAATTTGGGTGCAATCAATGAGCTTCATTTCTCAGAGAAAAAATTATACTTCAACGAAATAATGTTTCAGGAATGCTAATATTATGTTTCTAACTTCAGAAACATTCTGAGATGATGGGTGACATGGAAGTGAAGTGAAAAACATGGAAAG
>NW_019943404.1:4094-24143 GCF_002910315.2 Salvelinus sp. IW2-2015 | reverse complement strand
GAGAAGCTGCGTGTGGTAGCCGTAGCGAGAAGTACCATACATGGCATATTAGCCGCTTTAGCCTCACATGTGGAAGGTCTACCGAAACCGAATTTATCTACCTTAGTAGCTACTCATGTCTGGACAGTGGACACCCATTCAGCATTAACAGAGTCTACCAACATTTTGGGGAAAAAGCTGTTGTTTGACCAAAACATTTGTATTTTATAAAAGTTAATTAAATGTGTATTGTTATCCATTCTTTTGAAAGGAGAGACAGATCTGACTTAGTGGCTAAAGGACATAATCTCTCTACCACTTCATTTTTTACACTTGAAATCTTTGTGATGAAGCTTCAAAAAGATCTCCACAAAGCCCCTTGACGAAACTAACAAGATAGGTGAAATTGCTTCCTCAGCCTTCACACATCCTAGAACGGTACCTTACATTAAATATCAAGGCTTATCTCCTTGGCTCACAACTACTCGTGTTTCAGTTTCGTTATAGGTTTACATTAAAATAGGTTGGTGTTAACTGGCATCCGTGTTAAATAAAGGCACATTTTTATTTATTTAAGTATCACTCACAAACACCAAATCATTACAGGTGTGTTTACAGACGCTTCTGTGTTATTTGGTTTCACTGTACAGGCAAAAGCATGGAGGGTGCTTCTGATCACACATTGACTAGCCTACTAATAGTTCTGTCTTTGTCACTCCGTAATTCATATTTCACACAATTAAAGTGGCAGGTAGACAAGAGGACTCGAGACAGAGGCTAAGAGAGTTTATATTAGTGTGTAACGTTAGACTTTAGACGTTGAAAATACCGGATACCTTGCCTTCTTCATCCTAGACTTTAGCTACAAAAAAAATCTACGTCGATTTCGAATGGGCACATTCTCCATAACAGTTTGCTAGCTAAAATAGCTCGCTAGCTAGCTATGGCTAACCGTGGTAGCTACTCCAGTTAGCTAGCTATGGCTAACCGTGGTAGCTACTCCAGTTAGCTAGCTACGGTAACTTTTTACCACCACCCACCTGTAGTGACCATCTTTGACGTCACTATCGTCATTCTAAATCAGCTGATTATCCAACTGCTTAATCGTGGGGGGAAAAAAGTCGACACGTTCAACTGGAAGTTACCAGCTAACTACACATCTTTGAGGCCGTCTGGTCCAGGACGATTCGCCCGGCCTGGACCAATGCTACGGAGCTAGCTTATTAGCTAACATTACATTGGGGCCGAGCAATGGCTCTTTGGTTTGGTTGGAAAATGCTGACTGGCGGGAAAATAATATGCAGTTCCGGCTGGTATAACAAGGTTCTGGCAATGTATTACACATTTATATGAAATATTAACTGGTAAGCTAACCACACAACAACTAGTTAGCTAGCTAGCTTACTACTGTAATTCGCTAGCATCAAGCTGCGAGGCAGGCAAGACTCAATCGTAGCTAGCTAACAATAACAATGCTACCTACGACTTCCACTGAGTTTTCTACAAAAATGAAAAACATACCCTATAACTAATAAAGTAAATATTCAAATAAAGAAGATTCCAACTACATGTAACCCATGGGTATGACTTAAAAACAAAATACAGCCTTTTTTTGTCAAATGTAATTTTGGCCTACGCTTTACCTTCAGTTCCGCACTCTCCGCCATCTTGTAACTCTGGGCGCAGGCGTGAAAGCGAGGAGACTAGGAGGCAGACTAGTCCACGGAGTGAATCTCAATAGTTGTTTTGATACCTTGACTCTACAATTTGAATTGCTACACAATTGACCTGTAGATGGCAATCTCGCACTACATAAATCCATTGACTTTATATTTAAATACATCCCTTACAACCATTATACAGTATTTGCTACTTAATTTCAAATGATGAAGTAACGCATTAGGTTACAGGTGTGTAAAAAGTTACATTTGAGGATAAAATCAGCAGTCTGTCACCACTATGACATTCTATATCCMCACTATTAACAGTCCGTCACCACTATGACATTCTATATCCCCACTATTAACAGTCCGTCACCACTATGACAAGCTATATCCCCCACTATTAACAGTCCGTCACCACTATGACAACTATATCCCCACTATTAACAGTCTGTTACCACTATGACAAGCTATATCCCACTATAACAGTCCTGTCACCACTATGACAAGCTATATCCCCACTATTAACAGTCCGTCACCACTATGACAAGCTATATCCCCACTATTAACAGTCCGTCACCACTATTACAAGCTATATCCCCACTATTAACAGTCCGTCACCACTATGACCAGCTATATCCCCACTATTAACAGTCCGTCACACTATGACAAGCTATAGCCCCACTATTAACAGTCTGTCACCACTATGACAAGTTATGCCCATTACAGTCTGTCTCCACTCTGACAAGCTATACCACTATGAACAGTCCTCACCACTATGACAGCTATATCCCCACTATTAAACAGTCCGTCACCACTATGACAAGCTATGCCCACTATTACAGTCCGTCCCACGATGACAAGCTATATCCCCACTATTACCAGTCCGTCACCACTATGACAAGCTATAGCCCCACTATTACCAGTCCGTCACCACTATGACAAGCTATAGCCCCACTATGAACAGTCCGTCCCACTTGACAAGCTATAGCCCACTATGAACGTCTGTCACCACTATGACAGCTATATCCCCACTATAACGATCGTCACCACTATGACAGCATAGCCCCCATTACAGTCGTCCACTATGACAACATAGCCCCACTATGAACGTCCGTCACCCTGACAGCTATATCCCCACTATTACCAGTCCGTCACCACTATGACAAGCTATAGCCCCACTATTACCAGTCCGTCACCACTATGACAAGCTATAGCCCCACTATGAACAGTCCGTCACCACTATGACAAGCTATAGCCCACTATTACCAGTCTGTCTCCACTATGACAAGCTATAGCCCCACTATGAACAGTCTGTCACCACTATGACAAGCTATATCCCCACTATGAACAGTCTGTCACCACTATGACAAGCTATAGCCCCACTATTACCAGTCTGTCTCCACTATGACAAGCTATATCCCCACTATTAACAGTCTGTCTCCACTATGACAAGCTATTGCCCCACTATTACCAGTCTGTCTCCACTATGACAAGCTATACCCCACTATGAACGTCGTCACCACTATGACAAGCTATACCCCACTATTACCAGTCTGTCACCACTATGACAAGCTATAGCCCCACTATTACAGTCTGTCACCACTATGACAAGCTATAGCCCACTATGAACAGTCTGTCACTACTATGACAAGCTATAGCCCACTATTACCAGTCTGTCACCACTATGACAAGTTATACCCCACTATGAACAGTCCGTCACCTATGACAGCTATTCCCACTATTACCAGTCTGTCCCACTATGACAAGTTATAGCCCCACTATGAACAGTCTGTACCACTATGACAAGCTATAGCCCACTATTACAGTCTGTCACCACTATGACAAGCTATAGTCCCACTATTACCAGTCTGTCACCATTATGACAGCTATAGCCCCACTATGAAGTCTGTCACCACTATGACAAGCTATAGCCCCACTATAAGTAGTTTGTCTCCACTATGACAAGCTGTAGCCACTCACTCCACTATGACAAGCTATACCCCCACTATGAACAGTCCGTCACCACTATGACAAGCTATAGCCCCACTATTACCAGTGCATTAGAGTAATTCTCATCAGTAGGAGTTTGTCTATGATATTGTGCAATGTTATTGTTTTACAAAAATAGCAACAAATGAATCCCAAACCACAGATTTTAATACACATATAAATAATTTAGGGTGCTACTTCAAAGTAATTACATTTACAAGTTGCAGATTAGCAGAGAGCGAACAATGGTAATTAGTTAACATTGAGAAATGAAATCAAACGTAAACTACATACATTCAAATAATACCACTTAAATAGCCACATTGAAGTAACAAAACTATCACAGGATATATATTATTCATTGCACTTTGCCACCAAATATATACAGTACCTGTCAAAAGTTTGGAAACACCGACTCATTCAAGGGATTTTCTTTATTTTTACTATTTTCTACGTTGTAGGATAATAGTGAGACATCAAACTATGAAAAACACATATGTAATCATGTAGTAACCAAAAAAGTGTTATACAAATCAACATATATTTTACATTTGAGATTCTTCAAAGTAGCCACCCTTTGCCTTGATGAGAGCTTTGCACACTCTTGGCATTATCTCAACAGCTTCACCTGGAATGCTTTTCCAACAATCTGGAAGGAGTTCCCATATATGCTGAGCACTTGTTGGCTCACTCTGCGGTTCAACTCAAGGCACACCTGTTAACTGAAATGCTTCCAGGTGACTACCTCATGAAGCTGGTTGAGAGAATGCCAAGAGTGTGCAAAGCTGTCATCAAGGCAAAGGGTGGCTAATTTGAAGAATCTTAATATAAAATACATTTTGATTTGTTTAACACCTTTTTTTGGTTACTACATGATTCCATATGTGTTATTTCATAGGTTTGATGTCTTCACTATTATTCTACAATGTAGAAAATAGTAAAAATAAAGAAAAACCCTTGAATGAGTAGGTGTTTCCAAACTTTGGACTGGTATTGTATATTAATGATTTATAAAAGTTATGGTCATATTTTCAATTAAACATATAATATTTTTCATGTTGTACTTTATATAAATTATACACCGAGTCTGAAGACACTCTCTCTCATATGTTACAATTAATATCATTAATGCAGTGGCTAATGACGGCTCTAGGTTTCCCTCACGCCAAAGCATTGCTCTGGTACAATGATGTGGTCATTTGATAGAGGCCAGGGCCGGATTCATAAAGCCTCCCAGAGTAGCAGTGCTGATCTGGGATCAGGTCCTCCATGTCTATATAATATTATGTGTGTATGATCTAAAATGCTGATCACATTTCATTTCTCAGACAAGGTTTGCAAAATTCCGGTAACTTTCCCAAAATGTCCAGCTTTCCAGAAATCCTGGTTTGAGAATTCTGGGTTTCCTCTGCTTATTCCTTTCTGATTCTAGGAATCTTCCAACCAGGATTTCTGGGAAATTTTTGGGAAAGTTACTAGGAATTGTCTACCCTAACTCAGACCCTGTCTCTCTTGTGTTAAATTGTCTACCCTAACTCAGACCCTGTCTCTCGTGTTAAATTGTCTACCTAACTCAGACCCTGTCTCTCGTGTTAAATTGTCTACCCTAACTCAGACCCTGTCTCTCTCGGTGTTAATTGTCTACCCTAACTCAGACCCTGTCTCTCTCGTGTTAAATTGTCTACCCTAACTCAGACCCTGTCTCTCGTGTTAAATTGTCTACCCTAACTCAGACCATGTCCTCTCGTGTTAAATTGTCTACCCTAACTCAGACCCTGTCTCTCGTGTTAAATTGTCTACCCTAACTCAGACCCTGTCTCTCTAGTGTTAAATTGTCTACCCTAACTCAGACCCTGTCTCTCTAGTGTTAAATTGTCTACCCTAACTCAGACCCTGTCTCTCTCGTGTTAAATTGTCTACCCTAACTCAGACCCTGTCTCTCGTGTTAAATTGTCTACCTACTCAGACCCTGTCTCCTTAGTGTTAAATTGTCTACCCTAACTCAGACCCTGTCTCTCTCGTGTTAAATTGTCTACCCTAACTCAGACCCTGTCGCTCTCATGTTTAAATTGTCTACCCTAACTCAGACCCTGGTCGCTCTCGTGTTAAATTGTCTACCCTAACTCAGACCCTGTCTCTCTCGTGTTAAATTGTCTACCCTAACTCAGACCCTGTCTCTCTCGTGTTAAATTGTCTACCCTAACTCAGACCCTGTCGCTCTCGTGTTAAATGTCTACCCTAACTCAGACCCTGCCTAGTATTTTGGATACTGCACGCCTAGTCTTCAGGGTGGTAGTAGTCTTGCTTTCCAGACGGATGGGGCTCCACGGCGGACTGTGGGAAGGGACTAGGGTGGTAGAAGAGGAGGTTTGAAGGAGCAGGTTCCAGTGCAGTGACGAGGAGTCAGCATCTTACAGGAGATTGGTGTAGCGCGTCGTGAGCTTCTGGGAAGAAAGAGAATAGACACTAAATGTACGTGTGTGTGTGTGTGTGTGTGTGTGTGTGGACGTGTTAACTATTCTTGTGGGACCAGAAGTCCCTACAAGAATAGTAAACAAAGTAAAATTGACCAACTGGGGACATTTTGTTAGTCCCCACAAGGTCAAATGCTATTTCTAGGGGGTTTAGGGTTAAGGTTAGAATTAGTGTTAGGGTTAGAATTAAGTTAAATATTAAGGTTAGGAGCTAGGTTAGTTGTAGGGTAGGGTTAGGAGCTAGGTTAGGTTTAGGGTTAGGATAAAGTTTAGGTTTTTGGTAGGGTTAGGGTTAGGGTTAGAGTTAGAGTACGGGTTAGGATTAGGGTTAGGTTTAGGGTTAGGGGTAGGGAAATATGATTTTGAATGGGACTGAATTGTAGTCCCACAAGGTTAGCTGTGGTTTAGGGTTAGGATAAAGTTTAGGTTTTTGGGTTAGGGTTAGGGTAAGAGTACGGGTTAGGATTAGGGTTATGTTTAGGTTAGGGGTTAGGGAAAATATGATTTTGAATGGGACTGAATTGTATGTCCCCACAAGGTTAGCTGTACAAGACTGTGTGCGTGTGTGTGTGTGTGTGTTGTGTGTGTGTGTGTGTGTGTGTGTGTGTGGTGTGTGTGTGTGTGTGTGTGTGTGTGTGTGTGTGTGTGTGTGTGTGGTCCTCACAATGCACAATTACTTTCTGTTGATGTGTTTTCAAAATGCATATAAGTATAAATTGCCCATTCTCTTTTTCCTCAGTAAATGTAACTTGACAAACATATTTGAATTCAAAAGTAGTTAAAGGCAGTTGTGGGTCAACTTGAATCAAGGTCATGCTCTAAAATGTAATGCAACTTAATTAACAGACTGCATGTTTATGGACAGTGCTTTCAGAAAGCAGTCAGACCCCTTGACTTTTTCCACATTTTGTTACATTACAGCCTTATTCTAAAATAGATTAAATAGTTTCCCCCCCTCATTAATCTACACACAAGACCCCATAATGACAAAGTAAAAACAGTTTTAGAAACGTTTGCTAATTTATCAAATGAAAATAAAAACCAGAAATATTACATTCAGATCAGTATTCAGACCCGTTACTCAGTACTTTGTTGAAGCACCTTTGGCAGCGATTACAGCATCAAGTCTTCTTGGGTATGACGCTACAAGCTAAGCACACCTGTATTTGGGGTGTTAATCCCATTCTTCTCCACAGATCCTCTCAAGCTGTCAGGTTGGATGGGGAGCGTCGCTGCACAGCTATTTTCAGGTCTCTCCAGAGATGTTAGATTGGGTTCAAGTCCGGGCTCTGGCTGAGCCACTCAAGGACATTCAGAGACTTGTACCGAWCCCACTCCTGCGTTGTCTTGGCTGCATGCTTAGGGTCATTATCCTGATGGAAGGTGAACTTTCACCCCAGTCTGAGGTTCTGAGCGCTCTGGAGGAGGTTTTCATCAAGGATCTCTCTTAACTTTTCTCCATTCATCTTTGCCTCGATCCTGACTAGTCTCCCAGTCCCTGCCGCTGAAAAACAACCCCACAGCATGATGCTGCCACCACCATGCTTCACCGTAGGGATGGTGCCAGGTTTCCTCCAGACGTGATGCTTGGCATTCAGGCCAAAGAGTTGAATCTTGGTTTCATCAGACCAGAGAATCTTGTTACTCATGGTCTGAGAGTCCTTTAGGTGTCTWTTGGCAAACTCCAAGTGGGCTGTCATGTGTCTTTTACTGAAAAGTAGCTTCCGTCTGGCCRCTCTACCTTAAAGGCCTGATTGGCGGAGTGCTGCAGAGATGKTTGTCCTTCTGGAAGGTTCTGCCATCTCCACAGAGGAACTCTAGAGCTCTGTCAGAGTGACCATCGGGATGTTGGTCACTTCCCTGACCAAGGCCCTTCTCCCCCGATTGCTCAGTTTGGCCGGCCGGCCAGCTCTAGGAAGAGTCTTGGTGGTCCCAAACTTCTTCCATTTAAGAATGATGGAGGCCCGTGTGTTTTTGGGGACCTTCAATGCTGCAGAAATGTTTTGGTTAGCTTTCCCAAATCTGTGCCTCGACACAAACTGAGCTCTACGGACCTCATGGCTTGGTTTCTGCTCTGACATGCACTGTCAAGTGTGAGACCTTAAATAGACAGGTGTGTGCCTTTCAAAATCATGTCYAATCAATTGAATTTACCACAGGTGGACTCCAATCAAGTTGTAGAAACATCTCAAGGATGATCAATGGAAACACGATGCACCTGAGATCGATTATTATGTCTCATAGCAAAGGGTCTGAAAACTTTCCGAACACACTGCGTCTTTATTTATTAGCATATTCCTACAGGCTTCATATCAGTTACCTTTCAACTTATGTTGAATAGCATAGCGAGCCTTTGTCTCTCGCTCCAGCTCGCTGCATAATGTGTCTATATGTAAGGGACAGAGGAAGATATTAAGAGCTAGGATTTTACATCAGTGGCTTTCAAACTTTGGGGACAGTTCACCATGTTGTTTAAGMCCTGAAATAGCTCACYTGATTCACCTAGTCAAGGGCTTGATGATTAGTTGACAAGTGGAATCAGGTAGACTAGGTGTGGAATACACCAAATGTATTGAATGGCTGGGAGTCCACGAGGAGAGGTTGGGGAACCTACAGTTACGGTCACATACATCTCCATGTGTTCGGAGTTTATCGAGATACATTTAGAGGTTAGATTATTCATCAATTGATTTATTTTGCAAAGTTGCATTTGATCAATCAACCAATTATATGTAATTCATATATCCCTTTTTACATCAATACTTGTTTATGTTGTTAAATCTGATCCCACTTTACTAACAACACTATAAGCAGCTAGTCTTTTTACACCAGTATGCCTCAGTGTGAATGTTCGGTATGTTCTCACCTCTGACAATATGAAGCTGCTGAACCATCCCCTCGCTGTAGGACAGCTAGTCTTTTACACCAGTATGCCTCAGTGTGAATGTTCGGTATGTTCTCACCTCTGACAATATGAAGCTGCTGAACCATCTCCTCCCTGTAGGACAGCTCCCTTTTCATCTGATGATGGAAATTATCTGGGGAGCAAATTACAATAGATCGGCTTAGTCATCTTTAGTATAGCCGATAAACTAGCCTACTTGGCTATTCTTTTAATATACCAGCCTATACACTCTGGCATCCTACTCGGGGAAAATGGAATCTAGCTTCCTAAATTACTAATTGCAGGTGCAACAATATCCCACCCCTCTTTATGCAAGACACAACGAGGAGTGCCTGGATACAGCACTTAGACGTGGTAAATAGCTAAATTACCATTGCAGCCATATGCGTTTGACAGCAACATCAATTACAATCGAACAATGCAATACAAAATTAGCATGCACTAATGCCGCGTTCACATGCCTAGTCGGAAAAAGGAAACTCAGAAATGTCCGACTTGCTAACTGGTTGAACACGGTACGTATATAACTACAACCAGTTAGCAAGTCAAAATGTCAGTTTCCTAGATCCGACTAGCACGTGAAAGCAGCATGTCAAATAAAACGCCGTGCAAAACCTAATCGAATTGTTTTTGTTCAGCGTTCAAGATGCTGATCATGACATTAAGAGAAACACTCTCTAACCCGTTGGAATCAAAAACTATAAAACTGATATTTGTCGACATTTAGAAAGTTCGCATTGAAAATAGATGCGACAATTGCCTGCTAGGATGCATTTCCATTTAACTATATTGTGTCGATAAAAACAGCGGGACGCAATGATGTCACAAAAAAATTAAACGTTTTCGCAAAAACCTACAATGTCGAATCAAAATGTAGTGGGCGAAGTGTTTCCATTACCTAGTTAGGAAAATTGCGCATTAATAAATTGGCGACAGCCTGTGTGTCCTCCCACCTATCTGTTTCATATCTCAGGCAGCCCGTGAAAGCCAGCATGGATAGAATGCAATAGTGGACTAATATTTGCCACATTCTAATAATTGTCATGTGTCTAACGTATCACCACAGATCTAGAGCCCATGCACTACGGGCTGACACGTACACTCCTGTACATCTGTAATAATTGGATGGTGGAAACTTGCCAGCCAATCAGAAAAGCAATTCAGGCATTCTTGGAACTCAGGACAACCGTTGTCCTACAAAGAAACATTATTTTTATAGTTGAAAAATATATAAATTTTGCAAGCAGTAAACTAGGAATTTACAATGAAATGTGGAGTGGAGTTTATAGTTACATGATGACATCACGTGCCCCGCGTACCTTCAGAAGTATTCCGCAATCATCATTTATCCGAAAACACGGTTTCCGTCATCATTTATCCGAAAACACCGTTTCCGTCATCATTTGTCGCAATAAAGTTAGTTCGACAAAAAGAGAAATAAACCCGTCGAACGGATAAAAATGTTGTTGATCTGTAGAAAATGTCTCCTATATCTGCCGTTTCCATTACACATGTCGCAATTATATTTTTTGCGACATTGCTTTTGTCCAGCCAGCCAGCCAGCGTCGAATAAACCTGGGTCAATGGAAACCTGCCTGCTGAATTATACCTTTTAAATGTTGGAATTCTCGTTCCAATTTCTTCCTTAGCTCCACTTGCTCCGTGAGTTGTTTCTGCAATTCGTCTGTAGAAAAGGAACGAACAAAATGTGTTAAAAATAGAAAATTAATACGGGTTGAAAATTGCTTCGGGGTTTAGACTAAATGATATAGACTAAATGGTGTAGGTTAAATGGTATAGGCTAATTTATGTTAAACGATTCATGTTAAGCGATTGGTAAAAGGCCTGGGGTGAGAGCTGTTCTATTTCTTTTCTAACCTATTCTGTAGGGATCAATCCAATTATTAAAGAAAGTATATAATAAACATATTTAAACTAAATAGCCCAACATGTGTTATTAATTGTAATATTAATATTAATTATAATGGTTATTTAATGGTTTTATATTTAGCCAGTTTTCTATGTTTGTCTGAGATTATACTAACATTGTGCGTCGCTTCCTCGCCTGAATGCACACAGAGACAACATTTATAACATTACAAAACAAAAATTAAAATAGGTAATACAATAGAGGTTTAAATATTAGTATATTAAAAGTTCTGACAGAAAATGTAAAATACCGTATTATCGACTGACTAGTGTAGCGCTTAAACTTACCCTCGTTCAGTGCTTCTCTCGGGCCCTCCTCCCTGCTTTGGCCGTTATACGACTTCGTTTCAACCTCATTCACTGTCGAAGATGGCTCCTCTCTACTGGCACAGTCATCTGAATAAACAACAAATAAGTCTCATTCCTTTTCACAAAATGTATTTTATTATTAAAAAAATGTTAACAGAACAACATCCAACCTTTCGATTCCACATTGTCTGTCTGGTAATTCGTTGCTGAACCAAAAGCATATGGACTGCTCCTGTCCGGTGAATACACCTAGATACATCGGATAATGAGGATAATTGGTCAATAATGCTCTGTGACATTTGGGACAAATTCTCCTATTCGACAGTGTATTTGAACGGCCTTTTATTCTCTGCTATTCACACAGACAAAACAAACATGCGCATAAAAGTGAGAAATAAGCCCAATGTGTGTGTAAAAGCAAGAGGATGATGACTGTTTAATGAATCAATGAATTAATCACAATTAAATAGTATCTTCCTTAGTATGTATATAGCCATCTAATAGAATGAGCCGGAMCATATCAATCACTCACTTCATCAAAAGACGTGATGTTATTGCAGTCCGGCAGCTGTTTGCCCTGTCTATCTCTATTTGAAGACAGCTCCACCTGTAAAGGTCGGTTCATTCTCTGTGAGTCGACCACAGCGGCCTGCTCTGGCTCAGGTATGGATTCAAAGCCGTTTGGTGAACCTGCACCGCGCGTCAGGCTCTGAACAGGGACAGGAGGGCTCCTGCAGTCCTCAATGGAGTGCGGAAGTGACTCCTCATCCTCCTGTGACTTATTGGTCTCCACGTCCACATCTGTCTCGCCAACGCTCYCCACGCTGCCTGGCGACAAGGACCTGTAGCTCGAGCTCTCGCTCAGGAAATCAGGTGACAGATACCCAGCTCGAGCCCCGTTGTACTTCCCCCGGTTACCGTACAGTTTGGCTATACTCTCCGCGTCTTTGACGACGGGTCTGAATGCGGAGACATAGCTAATCTTCCGGGGTAGAACAGGCATTTTACCGTCCATTGACCTCGCCTCATCCCCGGACTTGTCATCCTCATTCCGGGTCGACTGAGTGCTGGAGCACCGCTCACTATCCCCCAGGCTGTCCTTTGGTGCTTTGCTATTTCTGTCACCCTGCTCGGATGCGTCCAGCTCACTCTGTCTAGCGCACAGGACCTCCGATGGCTGTTTGGGCTGGGCCTGGTGCTGGGCCTGGTGCTGTGGCTGGGGCTGGGGGAAGGACGGTATGGGCAGGCCGTCTACAGTAGGCCAGAACATGGGGAAAGAGTGGTAGGCGCTGTCCTTGGTGCGCGGCCAGGAGAAGACGCCAGAGAGGTGGGCTTTATTCGGTTCCCCCATCACACCACTGTCATCCTTCTTCTGACACAACCCGAAGGCCGGAAACCCGTATGGGTGTGGGAAGAGAGGTGGAGGGATCTTCACGTTCTGCAGCATCCCGTAGCTTTTGCTGGGCACCGGGATAATGGGATAGCTGCGCGTGATGCTCGCCATACTCCCCATGCCTCCCCGGTTGTCCTCGCARCGGAGGATTTTAGGGGGGATCTCCGGCGAGTCTCTCCGGAGCAGGTTGGAAGGTCCTTGGTGAGGTTTTAACAGAGAGGAACGTTCGGGCCCGTGGCGGTGCATGGGCAGCGTCCTCTTCCGGCTGCCCCCGTTGAACATGGCTTTGACGTCCTCCCACGCATGAGCTAAATCATCCGGCGAGCCCTTGTCGGTCAGTTTGAGGTGTCTCCTCCAGGAGTTAAAGTTAGCAGCGTCTGGCTGGGTATACTTGGATTCTGATGTTCGGTGAGAGTGAAATATGAACTTATTGGGAGAAAAATACATATTGCAGAAGGAGCATTTGATGCACTTGGCTCGGGAGCTGTTGTACCTGGCTGGTATAAAGTTACCACGGCTCCCCCACGTGCACTCGTGGGAAACATCAAACGCGAAATTCTCCGGTAGTTTCGGAGGGTTGTGGGCTCCGATAAACGATTTACAAAGCCTCTCTGCTTCGCGCTTTGTGATCATCCCGCAGCGCCTCGAGGAGATGGGCATGGCGCCCGCACGCCTCAGAATCTCCAGCTGGACCGGGGTGCATTGCACGCAGGTGATGCCCAGAGCCACGCGCCGGTTGTGGATCTCGTTATAGCTGTAGTTTTTCAGCAGAGTGTTGGAGATTTGCGCCAGGCACAGTCTCTCCTGGCCGTCCAGCACCAGGCAGACTATGGGTATTCCATACAGSGCGGTCTCGCTGACCTGGTTGGGTTTCAGGTTGGGGTTGAATGTTGGTCGGTTCTGTTTGGAGCTCGGTGGAGAGCAGCTGGAGTCCCGTTCCACRGGTAACTGAGTAGGATTAGACTCCATCACTGGAAGTCTGCAGAAGACACAAAAAAACAGTTATTATCATTATAATGAAAATGTTTGTTGTTTATTTTCGTTTCCCCTTTTTTAACCAATGAAAGCTAATTTATAAACAATCCTTATCCTCTTTCCAGATTCAAAAACATCAACAGTATTGTTATAACATTGATTAGCCTCCAACAACAGCAAATAATAATATTATTATTATATTTATATTATTATTAATAATAACACTATCCCTTATCGTAATAATGATCCAATAGACTTAATTAACCCATACTAATCATAAACAGGCTAGTAAACATGTTTGTTTACTTAAATGCAATAGGCTAAATAATAAGAATTTCACGAGAAAGGTTTTGTGGTTCCTCCGGATAAAAAAAAAAAGCCTATTTTCTCCTTTGAATATTGGTCTATTAACCGCCTGCATAARTCATTAACGGATGAGAGCTGGATTTAGCCCAGTGATGAGGAATATAATTTAGCAGGGACAGCTAAGAGGCTAACACCGTACAGAGCAATAGGAGAATACACATTTAGCAATGCCAAGAAGCTYAACCAAGAGGATAGAACCTGTAAACACCTTTCTTTGTAATTAACAAGGTTCAGAAAAAACAGTCACTGAAAAGAGATAGAATTAAGATGTTTCAAGAAAAAATATTCGTTTAATTTTCGATGAAGTGACATGTAAGATTCACTTTTAATTCCGCATGAAATATATAATGCAATTGATGCAATCTAATTTTACAAAAGGCCATCCAATGAGCACGCAGATTAGTATTGCTGATTGCGTCAATAGATTGATTGTTGTATGAAATTAAATATATGGTTCTGAATGTACCCCAATGCATTAAGAATGTATGGTTCTGAATGTACCCTAATGCATTAGGAAATAATGTGATTTTCAATGACACAAAAAGGTAAAACGGATAAAACACGTTAATCCTTCCTTAAAGCGAAGCTTACCTTTTTGGACAGTGGAAAAACAAACAGTCCTTCTTTGTGCCAGCGACAGCAAAGCAGCTATACACTGTGGTAGCCTAATTACACAAAGAGCAACATTCACTCCGTATATTCCCGTTGTTGAAGCAAAAATAAGATCGACATTGAATTCTACTGGAATGTTTCTCCAATAATTATGTACCTGCCTCTGACTGCCCTCACTCGAGCCAGACTCGCTCTCTCTGTGTGTGTGTGTGTGCGGTGTGTGTGTGTGTGTGTGTGTGTGTGTGCGGTGTGTAAAGACAGTGTCCACGAGGTAGAGCGGAGCAGCCACCTCCGCTACAAAGACATTTCCCGCGACGCCCGCGACGCAGATCAAGTGACAGCTGAAATAATGTCAAGGCACACCCACTTAGTGCCGGCATCTTTACATTAACCGTTTGSSTTCGCGATCAAAACTACCAGTGCTGTTATAGGCCTGAGTACAATTTCGGCCCTGAATCCTTTTCCATAAAATGTTAGGAGAAAGAGACAATAAAGACATACAGGGTTTGAACAATGATAATTACTGACTTTGATGTCTTCCAACATTTATTTCAAGGTTAGTGGTACCTATGATTGATTGTCTCATATCCCCTCGCTCCACATATGCAATTCGTTATTAACAGGAGGCAGCTGTGGAATAGTTTTAAGCAACAGTCTATGGAAAGTGGATGTGTTAGCTAATGACTGTCCTATTAGTGTCCTTTAATTATTTAAAACTCTTTATGCTGCGATCAATCACAGACGTTTCTCTCCTGCAGTCTCGTGATGAGAAATTGAAAGGCAATATAAAAAAAATAATGTATTTATTATCATCATCAAAATAAATAAATAAACGAAACTAAAAAGCTAAGCAGCTCTTGAAATATTTGATATCAAAAACAAATTAGTTTATGAATAAGACCTCTGCCATTTAATCTAAATATTCTATTCCAATTTGTAGATTTTCTCAAATAGGCCTATTCACATCCATATCAATTGTACAGAGGGATTACAGGTGGTGTCCGGTTGTTGCATGTTCCAGTGCGTGCTATTTCGATCGCCGCACTGGAAGGGCTACGGGACATTCACCCTTGGTTAAGTTTGGGGAGCCTGCGGGTGCTCGTATGGCACGTGTCCGTCTTCTGGTTCCGGGTATATCGTGTTGTCTCACTGTTGCTCAGCTCCCAGTCGCGTTACTTGTACCATGTGCTCTACACCTTACGCACAGGCTTCCAGTGCATCTCCATTGAGTTCTGTTCTGTTCCTTCTTCCACGCACTTCTTCCTTATTGGGTGTTGTGTTCTCTCACCCGTGCCTTTTCGTTCCGGCATCCTTTTACGTGCACCAAGTGTCTCCTGTGCGTCTTCCAGGTCCGTCTGGATCCTGCATCCTGTTTCTTTCTTTTCCTTTGTGTATCTTCGCTGAGGTTGCGTGGTTCCTTAGCTTGCCGGTTATCTCTTTTTTTTTTTTTTTTTTCTTTAGTTTTTGTGTCCTCCATTGCCTGGTATCCTTTTACGACTCTCCATTGCCTACAGTGCGTCTCTTATTCCTTGGTCTCAGGAGTTGCGTCGTCTTGCCCAGCTTGGCGCTCTGATACTGCTCGTTGTCCTAGCTGGCGCTGAACTTGCCTGTCGTTCTGCCTCTCTAGCGGCGCCTGTTATATCTTGTGCCTTCGTCTGCCCAGCGGGCCTGAACTGCCTCCTCGTCTGCTGCCTGTTCGGGCTCTGTTATACTGTTCTCGTTTCTGCCCTGTGTCGCGCTGTGTGAACTTGCTCCGTCTGCTCTTCAGCGGTCGTGCCTGATCTTTTTTGTTTTTTTTTTGCCCGTCTGCCCAGCGGCGCCTGAACTGGACTGTTTCTGTCCCTAGTCGGCTGGTTCCTGAACTGCCGTTTCTGGCCAGTCTGGTCGGTTCGCCTGATACTGCTCTTTCTGTTTGTCGGCGTCAGCGTGGTTCGTTTCTGAATCTTGCTCTTTTCGTCTTTGTGCCATTATGTGTTTTTTTTTTTTTGTTCGCGTTCTGATATCTGTTCTGTGTTTTTTTTGTCCATTGAGTGCTGCATAAGCTCTGCGCGTTTGTTTTTTGTTTCTCTGCATGTAGCCTGCAAGTAGGTCTTGCTCCGTTGGTCTGCTCATTTGCTACAGTAGCCGTCGCTCTAGTACTTATGGAGCGTGCGGGTAGAGTCTGTTCTGTTTTTTCTTGACAGGATTGTCGCGCTATAGTTTTTGTTGTTGCCTGTCCTTGTATGGCGTTCTTTTTGTTTCTTTTCTTTTTTTTTGTGTCGAGGATCCGGATCAGCCAGAGCCGCTTTCCGTTCTCTATTCCGGATTCAGTTCTCAGATGTCGTCCGTCTGGAGATGTTCTCGGATCGGTTCGGCAGAGCTTTTCCGCTCTAGATCGGGATCAGGCCCAGCCTCTTTTTTTCCGTCCAGATTTGATTCGCTGGATCAGTTCCAGAGCCTTCCGGTCTTCAGATTCGGATTTTCAGCCATGTAGCGCTTCCCGCGTACTCTCTCCGGATCTTAGCCAGAGTCCTTGTTCGTCTAGTCCTGGATTGCAGCCAGAGCCTTACTCTCCTGCAGATTCCGGTTTATCAGTCATGTAGCTGTTTCAGTCGGCAGGACCGGATCAGTCCATGTAGCTCAGGGCTTTTCAGCCATGTGTTGACTACCAGTAGCGTTCATGCCAGCCATGAAGTCGTGTCCGTTTATGCTTCAGCTTCATTGATCAAGCCAGTAGCTCATCCTGGATCCGCAGCCAGTCCGTGAGCCTTCTCGTCCCTTAGTTGTCCCTTGGAGGCTGCCTGTGTTCCTCGGTCCGGTAGTTTGCCGTTCCCTTTTCAGGTTCCCCGTTAGCTGTTCGTCCCTCATTCGCCGGTGTTGCCCCTTATCCCGGTGCTGCCCCTTATCCCGATGCTTGTCCCCGTTTCAGTTGTTAGGTGGTGTTGTGATTTTGAGGTTGTCATTTGTGGGGGGGGATACGAAGCGGGAGTGAACTATGGTTGGTGTGGGGGGCGCAGTCCGGAAGCACGGAGCCACCAACGTGGACAGATGCCCACCGCAGACCTCGCCCTAGACTTTGTGTGTGGCGTTCGGAGTCGCACCTTGAGGGGGGGGTTATGTCACGGTTCCTGACCTATCTTTTATGTTATTTTGATTAGGTTTTAGTTGGTAGGGCGTGAGTGGGGTGGGCATTGTATGGTTGTGGTGTGTTTTGGTTAGTCTAGGGGTGTTGGTATGTGTATGGATAGAGTATTGTTTAGGTGTCTAGCTTATGTCTATGGGTGCCTAGATGTGGGTCTCAATCAGAGACAGCGTCATTCATTTGTGTCTCTGATTTGGGAGCCATACTTTAAAGGTAGCCATAGCAGTAGGCTTTTGTTCGGTAGTGCTTGTCTTAACGTTTGTTGCTTTCTTGGGCACTTGCGTTATTTAGGCTTCGACGATCATTTGTTTGTTTTGTTTGTTTGTTAATAGTGTTTTGCGTTTTCATGTTCATACTTCGTTCGTTTAATTAAAAGAAGATGGTTATTTTCCTTTTCATGCTGCGTTTGGTCCGTCTCTCCTACACGATTCGTGACATATGAATAAGACCTCTGCCATTTAATCTAAATTTCTATTCCAATTTGTAGATTTTCTCAAATAGGCCTATTCACATCCATATCAATTGTACCTATAGACTGAGTCCATGTTTAGCTATTCATATATTTTATGTATACATTATCAAGTCTCTGACATGCTACAAGGTGTTCTAACCAGTATTTTATTTACCTTACTTAACTAGGCAGGTCAGTTAAGACAGATTTCTTATTTTCAATGACGGCTAGGAACAGTGGCTTAACTTCTTTTCAGGAGCAGAACGAATCATTTTACCTTGTCAGCTCGGGATTCAATCTTGCAACCTTTCGGTCACTAGTCAACGCTCTAACCACTAGGCTACCTGCTGGTTACTAGTCCAACGCTCTAACCACTAGGCTACCTGCTGGTTACTAGTCCAACGCTCTAACACTAGGCTACCTGCTGGTTACTAGTCCAAAGCTCTAACCACTAGGCTACCTGCTGGTTACTAGTCCAACGCTCTAACCACTAGGCTACCTGCTGGTTACTAGTCCAACCCTAACCACTAGGCTACCTGCTGGTTACTAGTCCAACATCTAACCACTAGGTTACCTGCTGGTTACTAGTCCAACACTCTAACCACTAGGCTACCTGCTGGTTACTAGTCCACTCCTAACCACTAGGCTACTGCTGGTTACTAGTCCAACACTCTAACCACTAGGCTACCTGCTGGTTATAGTCCACACTCACCACTAGGCACCTGCTGGTTACTAGTCAACACTCTAACCACTAGGCTACCTGCTGGTTACTAGTCCAACGCTCTAACCACTAGGCTACCTGCTGGTTACTAGTCCAATGCTCTAACCCTAGTCTACCTGCTGGTTACTAGTCCAACACTCAACCACTAGGCTACCTGCTGGTTACTAGTCCAACACTCTAACCACTAGGCTACCTGCTGGTTACTAGTCCACACTCTAACCACTAGGCTACCTGCTGGTTACTAGTCCAACACTCTAACTAGCTAGGTCCTGATGTTACTAGTCCACACTCTAACCCTAGGCTACTCTGCTGGTTACTAGTCAAACCTCTAACCACTAGGCTACCTGCTGGTTCTAGTCCAACACTCACCACTAGGCTACCTGCTGGTTACTGCCCAACACTCTAACCACTAGGCTACCTGCTGGTTACTAGTCCAACACTCTAACCACTAGGCTACCTGCTGGTTACTAGTCCACATCTAACCACTAGCTACTGCTGGTTACTAGTCCAACACTCTAACCACTAGGCTACCTGCTGGTTACTAGTCCAACGTCTAACACTAGGCTACCTGCTGGTTACTAGTCCACGCTCTAACCACTAGGCTACCCTGAATCATAGTGTTTGACATGCTACAGGTGTTCTAACCATCATAGTGTTTCTGAAAGTGCTTTACCCAATCAGGCTGGTGATAATGACGACAACACAACCCGCCTCTAGCTGTTGCTGCAGCTACGCAATACATCATTCACCTAAATAAAACATGCATTGTTATTGAAATGCTATGTGTACTGGGATTTGGCAGTGGTAAAATAGACTGGCAGCGAGACACATTGATATTGATGTAGGTTCACAGATGGGTACGGGTTACAGGCCATATGTTGAGTTCCACGGACTCTCTTTCTCTCAACAGCCCAGCAGCCCACCGCCTCCAGATAGCTATGCGTTTAGACAATGATCCGGCTGTTTTAAAGGTCGTTCAATCATTAGGCAGCTATAAGCAACATATAACACATTTCCCCCATAACGTTAAACGATTACAGACAAATGTAATACAGATTGGTTAAAAATGCATATTGTTTTAGTAATTTGGGAAACTATAGGCCTATATCCAAAATAAGGTGTAAAGTGAAGATTCGTTTGCCTCTAACGTTGACATCGTTA
>NW_019943404.1:0-4069 GCF_002910315.2 Salvelinus sp. IW2-2015 | reverse complement strand
ATAGACCTATAGACTGAGTCCATGTTTTAGCTTATTCATATATTTTAGTATACATTATCAACGGTCTCTGACATGCTACAAGGTGTTCTAAAAGTATTTTTATTTTACCTTTACTTAACTAGGCCAGTCAGTTAAGAACAGATTCTTGATTTTCAATGACAGTCGCAGGAACAGTGGTTAACTGTCTTGTCAGGGAGCAGAACGAATCATTTTACCTGTCAGCTCGGGGATCAATCTTGCAACCTTTCGGTCCACTAGTCCACACCTCTAACCACTAGGCTACCTGCTGGTACTAGTCCAACACTCTAACACTAGGCTACCTGCTGGTTACTAGTCCCAACGCTCTAACCAACTAGGCTACCTGCTGGTTACTAGTCCAACGCTCTAACCACTAGGCTACCTGCTGGTTACTAGTCCAACGCTCTACACTAGGCTACCTGCTGGTACTAGTCCAACACTCTAACCACTAGGCTACCTGCTGGTTAACTAGTCCAAACACTCTAACCACTAGGCTACCTGCTGGTTACTAGTCCACATGCTCTAACCACTAGGCTACCTGCCTGGTTACTAGTCAACACTCTACCACTAGGTCTCTTGCTGGTTCTAGTCCAACACTCTACCCACTAGGCTACCTGCTGGTTACTAGTCCAACCTCTAACCACTAGGCTACTGCTGGTTACTATCCAACCTCTAACCACTAGGCTACCTGCTGGTTACTAGTCCAACCTCTAACACTAGGCTACCTGCTGGTTACTAGTCCAACGCTCTAACCACTAGGCTACCTGCTGGTTACTAGTCCTACAACGCTCTAACCACTAGCTACCCTGATCATAGTGTTTGACATGCTACAAGGTGTTCTAACCATCATAGTGTTTCTGAAAGTGCTTTACCAATCAGGCTGGTGATAATGACGACAACACAACCCGCCTCTAGCTGTTGCTGCAGCTACGCAATACATCATTCACCTAAATAAAACAAGCATTGTTATTGAAATGCTATGTGTACTGGGATTTGGCATGTGGTAAAATAGACTGGCAGCGAAGACACATTGATATTGAATGTAGGTTCACAAGATGGGTACGGGTTACAGGCCATATGTTGAGTTCCACGGACTCTCTTTCTCTCAACAGCCAGCAGCCACCGCCTCCAGATAGCTATGCGTTTAGACAATGATCCGGCTGTTTTAAAGTGTTCAATCATTAGGCAGCTATAAGCAACAATAAACATTTCCCCCCATAACGTTAAACGATTTACAGACAAAGTAATACAGATTGGTTAAAAATGCATATTGTTTTAGTAATTTGGGAAACTATAGGCCTATATCCAAAATAAGGTGTAAAGTGAAGATTCGTTTGCCTCTAACGTTGACATTCCATTGTAGTCTAAACGTTTTCATGTCGTTGACCAAAGCAGTCAGTGAGCGCATGTCTGTTACTGTTTTGGCCTGGCACGCGAATGCCGTAGCCCGGTCCTCTGTAATGTTGATGCAGGTGTGTGACCGGATAATTCACCGCGCACCCACCGGTCCATATTGACTCTTCACTGCATGATACTTTTCTCCCTTCCCTCCCTTAAGTTTACCTGTAGTTTAGCACAGCTGCATGTTCTGAAACAGCACGTTTTGACGGTTTAAATCAGGGAAATCTCTTTGTTTTGAAGCTATATGTCGGATATTAACTTGGTCCATATGTAACCTAGAGAATAAACTGCAACGGAATACCTGTATTGTTTGAACGGATTAAAGCTTTTAAATATTTATATGCAAAACTTGACATCGAAAAAGTGTGAATCAATAGTCTTAATGATAATAGTATACAATTGTCAAATAAAATTATTTAAATTTTCATGAAATTGTGATTAAAATTATTTCTAGCATCAATCATTTGATGGACACAATCTTGATGTCTTGTAAAATGGCACCAAATGCGTCAGTTTTTGCAATACATTTACCCAACGTCTAAACTGGTGATAGGCTATAYGAATAAGTAGAATGCATATTAAAGGGGCAATCCGCAGTTGCTACATCCATTTTTTTGTAAACAAATGAACAATATGTACCCAGAGATTGTTGAAGAATATAACGTATAAATGTCTCATGAGTTCAACTGTCATAGCCCATCAAAACCCAATGTTTGTAAACAAAGTCAATGCAAACAAATAGAATATATCCTCAAAACATGTTTCAAACTAACGCTGACATCATGGGTGGTCTGTCCCTGTATCCAGGGCTCTGTCTATGAATTTGAGAGTGGTTACATTTCTCCAGCCCCATACCTCATAGTTTTACCGAAACAGGAGCGGGGATGCGCTTTGTTATTGTTTCAAGTGCTGATTGCTGCTTTGGAGAATGGAAAAAAAAACGAACAATAAAGTTCTAAACCCTTTTAAACCTGAAAAATAGTAACCCTATAAGAATATTATGCGAAATGTTGTCGTGCTGTTAAAACGAAAAAAAAAAARCTAACGGAAGTTATTCTTTGCTATACAGGCAGAGGGCTGCTAATAACACATTGAGTTGTACCGTTTTGTCAGTCAGAGGTGGTCCCATCTGTCAGAGCGAGGCGTCACAGCGCCTGAATGGAGGAGAAATTGCTTTGTCAGGTCGTCGGCTGCCTGCGCCTCAGGTCAATAGGGGATTGTAGCCTAATAGCCCACCTCCACGTTGGACGAGATGCTTCTCCTTTTTAGGACAATGAAAGCGGGGAGAAAAAAGGTTAACCAATGTATGTTATTAAACCGTCAATTTAATAATAGTAAATATCTATTGTATCAATATTCATTAAGCCCATAAGAACCATGAAATGCTGACCCAAAGCTTGCTTCAATGGCATTAGAATTAATTACATTTATTTATCCATAATCATTCCTCACTATTTGTGAAATGTTAAACCTTAGGCTACCAATATTCGTTTTAGGAATACATATTTAGAATTAATTAATAAATCAGGAAAAACCTCAGGTGTTTCAGAATTTTTGTGTTACTGTAAAATAACAACATATTTATTTAGAATGTTATAATGTTATATGTTATAACAGTCTTCTCCTGGATCCACGTGCAGAACATAATTTATGCCACAACAGGTTAGGATAAGTTATGCCACAGCAGGTTAAGATAAGTTATGCCACAACAGGTTAAGATAAGTTATGCCACAACGGGTTAAGATAAGTTATGCCACAGCAGGTTAAGATAAGTTATGCCACAACNCTAACCACTAGGCTACCTGCTGGTTACTAGTCCAACGCTCTAACCACTAGGCTACCTGCTGGTTACTAGTCCAACGCTCTAACCACTAGGCTACCCTGAATCATAGTGTTTGACATGCTACAAGGTGTTCTAACCATCATAGTGTTTCTGAAAGTGCTTTACCCAATCAGGCTGGTGATAATGACGACAACACAACCCGCCTCTAGCTGTTGCTGCAGCTACGCAATACATCATTCACCTAAATAAAACAAGCATTGTTATTGAAATGCTATGTGTACTGGGATTTGGCATGTGGTAAAATAGACTGGCAGCGAAGACACATTGATATTGAATGTAGGTTCACAAGATGGGGTACGGGTTACAGGCCATATGTTGAGTTCCCACGGACTCTCTTTCTCTCAACAGCCCAGCAGCCACCGCCTCCAGATAGCTATGCGTTTAGACAATGATCCGGCTGTTTTAAAGGTCGTTCAATCATTAGGCAGCTATAAGCAACATATAACACATTTCCCCCCATAACGTTAAACGATTTACAGACAAATGTAATACAGATTGGTTAAAAATGCATATTGTTTTTAGTAATTTGGGAAACTATAGGCCTATATCCAAAATAAGGTGTAAAGTGAAGATTCGTTTGCCTCTAACGTTGACAATCCCATTGCATGTAGTTCTAAACGTTTTTCATTGTCTGTGACCAAAGCATCCTGTGAGCGCAATGTCTGTTACTGTTTTGGCCCTGGCACGGCGGAATGCCGTTAGCCCGCGGTCCTCTGAATGTGGATGCAGGTTTTGGACCGGATAATTCACCGCGCACCCCACCCGGTCCATATTGACTTCCACTAGCATGATACTTTCCTCCTCCCA
>NW_019943403.1:99102-137654 GCF_002910315.2 Salvelinus sp. IW2-2015 | reverse complement strand
AATTATCTCTCAACAGCTCTGGTTGACATTCCTGCAGTCAACATGCCAATTATCTGTCAACAGCTCTGTTGACATTCCTGCAGTCAACATGCCAATTATCTGTCAACAGCTCTGGTTGACATCCTGCAGTCAACATGCAATTATCTCTCAACAGCTCTGGTTGACATTCATTTGCAGTCAACATGCCAATTATCTGTCAACAGCTCTGGTTGACATTCCTACAGTCAACATGCCAGATTATCTGTCAAACACGCTCTGGTTGACCATTCCTTGCAGTACAACATGCCAATTTCATGCTCCTAAGAAATGTCAGACCAAAATTTTTGAACATCCCTCTGTTTCACATTATCATGCCCTCCTCTCTGTACACGCATGCCCTCCCTCTTATACATTATCATGCCCCTCTCCTCTGTTTAATAACATTATCATGCTCCTCCTCTCTGTAATACCATTATTCATGCCCCTCCTCTCTGTAACACATTATAACACCTCTCCTTCTCTGTAATACATTATCATGCTCCTCCTCTCTGTAACAACATTACTATGCCTCTGCCTCTCTCTGTAACACATTATTCATCTGCCCCTCCTTCCTTGTAACACATTATAATACCCTCCTCCTCTGTAACACATTATCATGCCCCTCCTCTCTATAACATTATCATGCCCCTCATCTCGTGAACACATTATCATGCCCTCCTCTCTGTAAGTACTTATCATGCCCACTCCCTCTCTGTAATACATTACATCATGCCCGTCATCTCTGTAACACATTATCATGCTCCTCCTCTCTGTAATAACAATTCATCTGCTCTCCCTCTGTAATGCATTATCTGGCCCCTCCTCTCTGTTAAACATTATCATGCCCCTTCATCTCTGTACACATTATCATGCCCCATCTCTGTAACACATTATCATTTGCTCCTCCCTCTATGTAACACATTATCGCTCCTCCTATCGTGTAATAGCATGTACATGCCCCTCCCTCTCTGTAAATACTTATCACTGCCCCTCATCCTCCGTGTAAGCACATTATCATGCCCTTTCCTCTTCTGTAACACATTATCATGCGCCCTCCTCTTCTGTAATACATTATCATGGCCCCTCCTGCTCTTTAACACATTATCAATGCCCCTTCATTCTGCTAACACATTATCATGCCCTCATCTTCTGTAAACATGATCATTGCCCTTCCTCTTAACACATTATCATGCCTCGTCCTCTCTGTAAATACAGTATCCATGCCTCGTCTCTTCTGTACATACATTAAATACCTCTCCTCTCTGTAAATACATTTATAATACCTCTTCCTTCTGTAATAACGATTATCATGCCCCTCCTCCTGAATACATTATCATAGCCCTCATCTTCGTGAACACATTATCATGCCACCTCCTCTTCTGTCAACCTATTATCATGGCCCTCCTCTCTGTAACCATTATCATGCCCTCCTCTCTGTAATACATATCAGCCCTCCTCGCTGTTACAACATTATCATACCCTCACCTCCTGTAACACATTATCCATGCCCCTCCTCTCTGTAATACATTATCATGCCCTCCTCATATGTAATACATTCTATCATGCTCCTGGCCTCTATGTAATACATTATCATGCCCCTCTCTATGTAATACATTATCAGCCTCTCTCTCTGTATACAGATAATGCCTCTCCTCTCTGTAAAACCATTATCATGCCCCTCCTCTCTTTAACGCCATTATCGATGCCCCTCCTGTCTCTGTAAACACATTATTGTGCGCCCCTCTCGAATCTTTCCAGGCGCGCCCTGTACATTCATGCACCCCCTCCTGATCATTATGCATGCCCTCTCTGTAACACATTATTCATGGCCCCTCTCTCTGTAATACATTTATCGTGCCCCTCCTCTCTGTAACATTATCATGCCCTCTCTGCTGTATACACATTATCATGCCCTCCTCTCCTGTAATAATTATCATGCCCCTCATCTGTAACACATCATTCCTCCTCTCTGTAATACATTATCATTCACCCTCGAATTCGCCCTCCTCTACTGTATATCATATTCATGCCCCTCATCTCTGTAACAACATTATCATTCCACCTCATGCTCTGTAACACATTACAATTCCGATTGGGCTCCTCCCTCTGTAACACATTTATCATGCTCCTCCTCTTCTGTAATACATATTCATGCCCCTCCTCTCTTGATAATACATTATCATTGCCCTCACTCTCTGTAAACACATTATCATGCCCCTCCCGTCTCTGAACACTATTATCATGCCCCTCCGCCCTCCTCATTGTATACATGATATTTGCCCCTCCTCTCGATGCTAACACATTATCCATAGCCCCTCATCTCTGTAACACATTATCATGCCCTCATCTCTGTACACTGATCATGCCCTCCTCTCTGTAACACATTATCATGCCTCTCCTCTCCTGTAATACATTATCATGGCCTCTCCTCTCGTGTAATACATTTATAATACTCTTCACTCTCTGTAATAACATCCTATAATACCTCTCATCCTGTTATACATTATTCAGTGCCCCTCCGTCTTCGTAAACATAATTTCATGCCCCTCATCTCGTGTAAAACACATTATCATTGCCCCTTCATCTCGTAACACATTATCATGCTCCTCCTCTCTGTAAACACGATTATACATGCTCCTCCTCTCTGTAAATACATTATCATGCCCCTCCTCTTCTGTGTAATACATTATCATGCCCTCATCTCTGTAACACATTTATCTATGCCCCTCCTCTCTGTAAACATTTATCATGCCCCCTCCTCTCTGTAACACATTCATCATGCCCCTCCTCTCTGTAACTACATTATCTCTGCCCCTCCTCTCTTATTACACATTATCATACCCTCTCATCTCTGTAACACATTATCATGCCCCTCCTCTCGTGTAATACATTATCATGCCCCTCCCTCTCTGTAAATACATTATCATGCCCTCCTCTACTGTAATACATTATCATGCCCCTTCTTTATGTAATACATTATCATGCCTCTCCTCTCTGTAATACAGATATGCCTTCTCCTCTCTGTAACACATTATCATGCCCTCCTCTCTGTAATCATTATCAATGCTCCTCCTCTATGTAATACATTATCATGCCCCTCCTCTAATGTATACATTATCATGCCTCTTCCTTCTCTGTTAATACAGTTAATGCTCTCCTCTCTGTAACACATATCATGCCCTCCTGTCTCTTGATAAACATTATTATGCCCCTCACTCTCTGTAATACATTATCATGCCCCTCCTCTCTGTAACACATTATCATGCCCCTTCCTCTCTGTAATACATTATCATGCCCCTCCTCTCTGTAACCCCACATTATCATGCCCCTCCTCTCTGTAACACATTATCATGCCTCCTCCTCTCTGTAACACATTTTAATGTTTTTTGCCCCCCGCCTCCTTCTCTTGTAAACCACATTATCATGCCCCTCCTCTCTGTAATACATTATCATGCCCCTTCACTAGGGGTGTGCAATGTATGAGTACCTTACGAGAAAATTGTGTTCCTTACCTGCTCTAGCTGCTTACAGAAACAGGGACTAATTAATTTTTGTTGCATATATGCCTCGCCAAACGATGCTTGAAGAGACCTAGCTACCTCTACGAATTAAAAAAGTGAGAGCCTGTTAAAGTAAACTCGATACATGTCAGGCGCTCTGCGGATAAGACGAGCGTGCCGAATATTTTAACAAGAAATTGCATCTCTCACTTACGTCTACAAACCTCTATGGATAGAGAGTCTGTTAAATGAACCTAGCTACCTGCGTGTGCATCATAGACGTCTTAAGTGATTTACTCCTAGCTAACCATCTCCCATCCTAAAGAGTCCTGAAGTCCTACCTCAAGCACCCTCGTGGCACAAGAAGTCTGTTATATGAGACTCTAGTAGCCAATCCATCCGTCCACAACCGCTCATAGTCCTTTGTTCAATATGAACCTAGCTACCTCTGGATTCAATGAGCGGTCTTGTTAAGAGAACACTAGCACGCGCTCTGCCACGAATCGAGCTGTTAAATGAGACCTAGCTACCTTCGTATGATTATCCAAAGAGACTGATCTGTTATACACTGAACCTAGGCGACCTCTGCTCATCAAGAGAGTAGCGACTGCGGTAAATATGTAACTTCTAGCTACTCTGATTAGAGAGTCCCTGGCGTAAATGAACTTCTGCCTATCCTTCTCTGCGCCAGAGGTCCTTTACATATTATCTTTACCTAGAACCTCTGATATGGGAGTCTGGTTAATTATGAACCCTAGTCTACCCTGGTATCAACGCCTGTTCCTGCTTTAATATGACCTAGGTCTTACTCTTTTGAAGGAGTCATTCGAGCGGTCTGTTAAACTTAATATCTCCCTTACCTTACTCTCTCGAAGATCTAAGAGCCGTTGTCAACACTGTTAGATTGACTAGTCTACCTCTGTATAAACATCTGCTTTATAAAAAGAACTAAAGCTACCTCTGGATAGCATGTTGACTGCAGGAATGTCAACCAGAGCTGTTGACAGATAATTGGCATGTTGACTGCAGGAATGTCAACCAGAGCTGTTGACAGATAATTGGATGTTAATTTCGCCACCTATATTTGCCTCCAATGTTGTTATAGAACATTTGCCAGTACGTCCAACCGGCCTCAGAACCGCAGGCCACGTGTAACCACGCAAGCCCAGGACCTCCACATCCGACTACATCACTTGATTCACTACAGATGTGTACTAAACCCTACAGCTGTGTACTAAACCCTACAGCTGTGCACTAAACCCTACAGCTGTGCACTAAACCCTACAGCTGTGCACTAAACCCTACAGCGGTGCACTAAACCCTACAGCTGTGCACTAAACCCTACAGCTGTGTGTACTGGAGTGACTCTGACTGGGGCAGATCAGTCAGTTGTTACACACCAGCCAGCCCACCCACGCCTCCATTGTGAGAGAGTTTAGACAGGAAAAGTCATCGTCAGGGTGCATTTCAGTCTCCTCTGCACTTCTCCTCTTAGGGCTTTCGACCAGTCTCACAGCCTGGATGCTTTCGACCAGTCACACAGCCTGGATGGGAGGAGAACAGGCTGCTGCATCATGTATGAACTGACATGTTGTTTCATTCCTTCCAGGGGTCCGAACACATTAACTTCTTATGGCTGCAGGGGCAGTATTGAGTAGCTTGGATGAAAGGTGCACAGAGGTGCCCATAGTAAACTACCCGCTCCTCAGTCCCAGTTGCTAATATATTATTATTCGTATTGGATAGAAAACACTCTGAAGTTTCCAAAACTGTTTGAATTATGTCTGTGAGTTTAACAGAACTCATATGGCAGGCAAAAACCTGAGAAGTTCCCCTTCCTGTTTGAATTGTTTCTGAGGTGGCAGATTTTCAACCAAGCTCTCATTGAAATTACAGCGAGATATTGATGAATTTCACTTCCTACGGCTTCCACTAGATGTCAACAGTCAATAGAACTTTGTCTGATGACTCTAATGTGAAGGAGGGCCGAAGTAGACAGGAATTAGTCAGATCTGCCACGAGCTGACCATGCTTTCACATGCGCATTCACATGAGGAGGACGTCCGTTCCACCGCTCTTCTGAAGTCAATGTAATTCTCCGGTTGGAACGTTATTCAAGATGTATGTTAACAACATTCTAAAGATTGATTCAGTACATCGTTTGACATGTTTCTACTGACTGTTACGGAACTTTTGGACATTTCGTCACATCAATAGTGGACGCGCTTTGTGAACTTTGGAATTGTTACCAAAAGCGCTAACCAAAAGTAGCTAATTGGACATAAATAATGGACATTATCGAACAAATCAAGACTTTATTGTGGACCTAGGATTCTAGGACTGCATTCTGATGAAGTTCATCAAAGGTAAGGAAACATTATCATGTATTTTCTGGTTTCTGTTGACCCCAACATGGCGGCAAATTGGCTATTGTTCTGAGCTCCGTCTCAGATTATTGTCAGATTTGCTTTTCTGTAATTTTTTTTAAAAATCTGACACAGCGGTTGCATTAAGGAGAGTATATCTATAATTCATGTTGATAACTTGTATTATCATCTACATTTATGATGATATTTCTGTTGAAAACGTGTGGCTATGCAAAATCACTTTATGTTTTTGGAACTAGTGATTGTAACGCGCCAATGTAACTCAAATTTTTTGTTATAAATATGAACTTTATCAAACAAACATGCATGTATTGTGTAACATGAAGTCCTATGAGTGTCATCTTATGATGATAATCAAAGGTTAGTGATTAATTTTCTCTATTTCTGCTTTTTCTGACTGCTATCTTTCGCTGGAAAAATGGCTGGGCTTATTGTGGTTTGGTGGTGACCTAACATAATCATTTGTAGTGCTTTCGCTGAAAAGCATATTTGAAATCGGACACTTTGGTGGGATTAACAACAAGATGACCTTTAAAATGATATAAGACACATGTATGTTTGAGGACTTTTATTATGAGATTTATTTTGTTTGAATTTGGCGCCCTGCGCTTTCACTGGCTGTTGTCATATCGATCCCGGTAGCGGGATGCAGCCATAAGAAGTTTTAAAGCACTTACATTATATTTAAAACAAAATATAAACAATACATCATATAACATTATTGCACCAATACATACTGTATCAACAAAAAGTACAATACAAAATGTTTAATTCCACCATACAAACATATTTTGATGTATGCATATGCATGTGTCTGTACATGTGTGTGTGTCTCTTCACAGTCCCTGCTGTTCCATAAGGTGTGTTTTTATCTGTTTTTTAAATCTGATTCTACTGCTGCATCAGTTACCTAATGTGGAATAGAGGTCCATGTAGTCATGGCTCTATGTAGTTCTGTGTGCCTCCCATAGTCTGTTCTGGACTTGGGAATTGTGAAGAGACCACTGGTGGGGTATGCACGGGTGTCTGAGCTGTGTGATAGTAGTTTAAACAGACAGCTTGTCAACATTTCTTACAAAAGCAAGTAGTGATGATGTCAATCTCTCTTCCACTTTGAGCCATGAGAGATTCAAATCAAATCAAACGTCCTTTGCCACATGCGCCGAATACAACAAGTGTAGACTTTACCGTGAAATGCTTACTTACAAGCCCTTAACAGTGCAGTTCAAGAAGAATAAAATATTTACCAAGTAGGCTAAAATAAAAAGTAATAATAAAAAGTGACATGCATATAACTGTTAGCTCTCCTTGTACTTTTAGTAGCCAGCCGTGATGCCCTGTTCTGAGCCAACTGCAATTTTCCTAAGTCCCTCTTCGTGGCACCTGACCACACTACTGAACAGTAGTCCAGGTGCGACAAAGCTAGGCCCTGTAGGACCTGCCTTGTTTATAGTGCTGTTTTTTATATATATATATATATATATATATATTTTTTTTTAACATTGGGCAAAGTCAACAGCACAAAGGCCAAGAAGGTAGATACATCATACAAAGCAGCCACAACTGTCAGTAAGAGTGTCCATGATTGAGGCTTTGAATGAAGATATTGAGATAAAACTGTCCAGTTTGAGTGTTTGTTGCAGCTCGTTCCAGTCGCTAGCTGCAGCGAACTGAAAAGAGGAGCGAACCAGGGATGTGTGTGCTTTGGGGACCTTTAACATATTGTGACTGGCAGAACGGGTGTTGTATGTGGGGAATGAGGGCTATTGAGGGTTGTTGAGGGCTGTTGAGAAGTCAGAGCCTCACTTTTCAATGGACAGACTTCTCCCCATCTTAGCTACTGTTCAATCAATATGTTTTGACCAGGACAGTTTACAATCCAGGGTTAATCTGATTTGTCCCAAATACAATGCTTTAAGTTTGGAAAATATTTAGGACAAACGTATTCCTTGCTACCCATTCTGAAACTAACTGCAGCTCTTTGTTAACTTCTCTAGGGTAGGGGGCAGCATTTTCACGTTTGGATGAAAAGCATACCCAAATTCAACTGCCAGTTACTCATCCCCAGGAGATAAGATATGCATATTATTCGTAGATTTGGATGGAGAACACTCTGAAGTTTCTAAAACTGTTTGAATCATGTCTGTGAGTATAACAGAACTTATTTAGCAGGCAAAACCCTTTTTTTTTTAGGTCACTGTCTTTTCAAGGAGGTTTCATTGGGAAACCAGATTTCTAAGCGAATTGCTTGCAGTTCCTACGGCTTCCACTAGATGTCAACAGTCCTGGGAAATAGGTTGAGGTTATTCCTTTGTGTAATGAAGAAATACGGCCATCTTGAAGTCGAGGCACTCCAGGTGTCCTGGACATRCGCTTCAATCAAACAGAAGGCATGCAACATTTCGTTTTAATCCTGTATTGAACACATATCATCCCGTCTTCAATTTTATCGATTATTAACGTAAAAAAATAACTAAAGTTGTATTACAAAAGTAGTTTGACATTTTTTGGCAAAGTTTACAGGTAACCTTTGAGATATCTTGTCATCACGTTTGAGCTAGTTGGAACCGGTGTTTTTCTGGATCAAATGCGCCAAATAAATGGACATTTTGGATATATATTGACGGAATTAATCAAACAAAAGGACCATTTGTGATGTTTATGGGACATATTGGAGTGCCAACAGAAGCTCGTCAAAGGTAAGGCATGAATTATATTTTTATTTCTACGTTTTGTGTCGTGCCTGCAGGGTTGAAATGTTTTCTCTCTTTTGTTTACTATGGTGCTATGCTCAGAAAATAGCATTTTATGCTTTCGCTGAAAAGCCTATTTGAATTCTGACATGTTGGCGGGATTCACAACCAGTGTAACTTTAATTTGATATCTTTCATGTGTGATTTAATGAAAGTTTGATTTTATAATAATTTTCATAGTCACTCAGATTTTTGGATATAAATATGAACATTACCGAACAAAAATACATGTATTGTGTAACATGAAGTCCTATGAGTGTCATCTGATGAAGATTATCAAAGGTAAGTGATTAATTTTATCTCTATTTCTGCTTTTTGTTACTGCTTTCTTTAGCTGGAAAAAGAAATATTCCCTTACCTTTGATGATCTTCATCAGAATGCACTCCCAGGAATTCTAGTTCCACAATAAATTGTTGTTTTGTTCGATAATGTCAATTATTTATGTCCAAGTAGCTACTTTTGCTAGCGCGTTTAGTACACATTTCCAAACGCTCGTGCAAGTCTCGCATAACGTCGGACGAAAACTTCAAAAAGTTATATCACAGGTCGAATAAACTTGTCAAACTAAGTAGAGAATCAATCTTCAGGATGTTGTTATCATATATATCCAATAACGTTCCAACCGGAGCATTCCTTCGTGTCTGTAGAAGTTATGGAATGCAAGACGATATCATGAGGAAAACGCGTGACCAGGAACTGGCAATCTGCCAGACCACTGACTCATTCCCCTGTCATCCGGCCCCACAACACAGCATAAACTTCATCCAACGTTCTACAGACTGTTGACATCTAGTGGAAGGCGTAGGAAGTGCAAACAGATCCATATCTTACAGGGATTTGAACAGGCGATGAGTTGAATATCGACCAGCCTCAGAATTTCCACTTCCTGTTTGGAAGTTTACCTGCCATATGAGTTCTGTTATACTCACAGACATAATTCAAACAGTTTTAGAAACGTCAGAGTGTTTTCTATCCAATAGTAATAATAATATGCATTGATTAGCATCTGGGACAGAGTAGGAGGCAGTTCAATTTGGGCACGCTATTCATCCAAAGTGAAAATGCTGACGCTAGCGTCCCACCTCAACGACAGCCAGTGAAATTGCAGGGCGCCAAATTCAAAACAACAGAAATCCCATAATTTAAATTCCTCTAACATACAAGTATTTTACACCATTTTTAAGATTAACTTGTTGTAAATCCAGCCACAGTGTCCGATTTCAAAAGGCTTTACGACGAAAGCACACAAAACGATTATGTTAGGTCAGCACCTAGTCACAGAAAAACACAGCCATTTTCCAGCCAAAGTGAGAGAAAAAAACAAGCCATACAGATATCCTCCATACAGTGCAGTCAACAGAAGTCAGAAATAGCATTATAAATATTCACTTACCTTTGATGATCTTCATCAGAATGCACTCCCAGGAATCCCAGTTCCATAATAAATGTTTGTTTTGTTCGATAAAGTCCCTCATTTATGTCCAAATACTCCTATTTGTTTGCGCGTTTAGTACACAAATCCAAACTCAGGAGCCGCGGTTAAGTCCAGGTAAAAGTTCAGACGAAAAGTCATGTTACAGTTCGTAGAAACATGTCAAACGAAGTATAGAATCAATATTTAGGATGTTTTTATCATAAATCTTCAATAATGTTTCAACCGGAGAATTCCTTTGTCTCTAGAAATGCAATGGAGTGCAGCTAACTCTCACGGGAGCACGCAAGACTGAGCTCGTGGCACTCTGCCAGACCCCTGACTCAATCAGATCTCATCCCCCCTTCCTTCACAGTAGAAGCATCAAACAAGGTTCGAAAGACTGATGACATCTAGTGGAAGCCTTAGGGAGTGCAATATGACCCCATAGAAACTGTATATTCGATAGGCAATGACTTAAAAAACTACAAACCTCAGATTTCCCACTTCCTGTTTGGATTTYTTCTCAGCTTTTTGCCTGCCATATGAGTTCTGTTATACTCACAGACATCATTCAAACAGTTTTAGAAACTTCATAGTGTTTGCTATCCAAATCTACTAATTATATGCATATTCTAGCTTTTATGACAGAGTAGCAGTCAGTTTACTCTGGGCACCTATTTATCCAAGCTACTCAATATTGCCCCCCAGTCCCAAAGAAGTTAATTCTGCATGGTATCAGGGTTAATTCTGCATGGTATAAGGGTTAATTCTGCATGGTATAAGGGATAATTCTTGTCAAGTTTTGACCCCTTTCTTGTGCAATTCCCCACTTGAAAAGGACAGTCCCTCCACATGAAGATTTTAACTGGATTTCACTCAATAAACAGCCATGGAATCAGTTGTTTGTCTTTTATTTACCATTCTTTGGTTGGCAGTAAACAGGTGAAAAACCTCAAAAAAGAGATGACAAATACAAGTTACTATTTGAGTTGACAGCCCAATCAAATACACAAACTTATCCACATTCACCCCAGATAAACACATTTCTGCTACCATAAAACACAAGGTTTCCACTTTTAAGCAAATGTTTCCCAAAATAGAAACCCACCATTTTTAATCAAATGAGCAGAATCTGTATATTTTCTCTAAATTTGCATTTTAGCCAAATACATTCAAAATATTTTTAGTATTAAAAAATTACATTTATTTTCTAATCAGTAGTTTTAAGCAGACAAATCTTACATTTTTTAGCCAAAGATTTTTTAGACTATACATTTGTTACTGTATTAAGAACTTGGTTTACTAAGATTTCTACAACGTTTAAATTACTTTTAACCATTTCAAACAAGTTCTTTGTCAACAATGAATTTGGCTCTTCTTACTTTTCCTTTATACCCCACAAACAACATTTGAAGTTATAAATACCACTGCAAAAGTCCTATCAAAGTTAAGAGTTAAGAGTCTGTGTTTTCCAGAGTATCATTAGCAGTGCACTGCTTAAGTCAGTCTAGCCAAGCATGACTAATATGGCACTTACCGGCTGTCTTTCACAGTTTTGTGGAGGGCTTGGACTTGCACAGTCACCTTGATCACAAAGATGAAGTTTCCTTGGTCTTGTGGTGTTATAAATGCTCCTTTCACTGCGGTCTAAAGACAACAGCAGAGCCAGGTGCTGGCACGCCCAGATTGCCTGGAAGATTTGTTCCACCTGGTTCACCACTGATTGAAGGAGGAGGAGTTTCACCACTGAGGAGCTCCCAGGCAGTTTGTCAGCACAATTCTGCATGGTATAAGGGATAATTCTGCATGGTATAAGGGATAATTCTGCATGGTAACAGGGTTAATTCTGCATGGTATAAGGGTTAATTCTGCATGGTATCAGGGTTAATTCGGCATGGTATAAGGGAYAATTCTGCATGGTAACAGGGTTAATTCTGCATGGTATGAGGGTTAATTCTGCATGGTATCAGGGTTAATTCGGCATGGTATAAGGGATAATTCTGCATGGTATCAGGGATAATTCTGGGGAAGGCTTAAAACAAAATAATGAATAACGCCATCAACATCATACAATACAGACAATAACATCATCAACATCAACTATCATCAAGTATTTTCACAGCTCGTGAACTGTGGTAGCTCAGTGGTCTAAGAAACACGGCCTGTTCTAATGTCCAAATGATGGCTATTTCGAGTGATCAGGCTGCACAAACGTGAACACACACACACACACACACATAAAGTGGACACACGCACACAAGCAAGCACGCACGCATACATAGAAATACAAAACACACACACACACACATCCTGAGGGTCGATACAACCCCCTCAGACAAAGGCAGCAGTGTGGAGATTGTTAGCGGCTGAGACAGCTGCCTTTTTAGCTGCAGGGCAAACAACTGCTACGAGGGATACAAACGAGTGGGAGGCAGGAGGGAGAAAAACAGGCTGAATTATCCATCGACTTCGGCTGCAACTGAAAACCCAACAGACGGTTGGTTATGTGTGAAACATATGGTGAGTGTGACAAATATAGGCGAGAGTTGATTATCAGGCCTATTCGTCAAAAAGGTCACGTGAGCACAGATAGACGCTTTCACAAGTGTATAATGCACACACACACACACACACACACACACACACACACACACACACACACACACACACACACACACAGTGGATATTGCAGGTAGGAGATAACTTTGAGGAATGTTCTGTCTAACCTTTAAAGCCTTAAAGGTTCTCAAGGTGAGAAAAAAAGAAATCAGCAGAAAAAGGAGAAAAAGAGGGAGAGACAGGGAGAGAGAGAGAGAGATAAAGATATACAGTACCAATCAAAAGATTCGACATACCTATTCATTACAAGGTTTTTCTTTATATTTACTATTTTCTGCATTGTAGAATAATAGTGAAGACATCAAAACTATTAAATAAAACAAATGGGATCATGTAGTAACAAAAAAAAAAAAAAAAAAATCAAAATATATTTCATATTTGAGATTATTCAAAGTAGCCACCCTTTGCCTTGATGACAGCCTTGCACACTCTTGGAATTCTCTCAACCAGCTTCATGAGTTAGTCACCTGGAATGCATTTCATTTAACATGTGTGCTTTGTTAAAGTTAATTTGATTTGCAATCAGTTGTGTTGTGACAAGTAAGGGGGTAGTATACAAAAGACAGCCCTACTTGGTATAAGACCAAGTCCGTATTATTGAAAGGACCGACGCTGGAGATGAGAACGAGGTTGTTGAACATTTAATGCGGAACAGACAAAGAGCAAGACAGGAACAGCGACAGCATGCGGATACACAACGACAATCAATGCAGCAGCGGGGAACAGAGCTGGGGAACTGACAAATATTAGGGGCCGGTAACTAAACAGATGGGGGGGGGGGGGGGGGCAGGTGTGTGTACTGATGGTGGCAGGAGTGCGGAATGCTGGGGGCCTGGCGCCTTCGAGCTCCAGGGAGGGGGAACGGGAGCAGGCGTGACAATTATGGCAAGAACATCTCAAATAAGCGAAGAGAAACGACCGTCCATCATAACTTTAAGACATGAAGGTCAGCCAATCCGGAAAATTTCAAGACTGAAAGTTTCTTGAAATGCAGTCCAAAAAAATTATCAGGCGCTATGATGTAATTGTCTCTCATTGGGACCACACCAGAAAAAGGAAGACCCAGAGTTACCTCTGCTGCAAAAAATGTAAAACTGAAAAGTGGTGCTTGCATAGGGTTGCTAACTTTCTCACTACCAAATAGGGTATGGCGGTGTGGGTATGGCGGTGTGGGTAATGGCGTGTGGGTATGGCGGTGTGGGTACGGCGGTGTGGGTACGGCGGTGTGGGTACGGCGGTGTGGGTATGGCGGTGTAGGTACGGCGGTGTAGGTACGGCGGTGTGGGTATGGCGGTGTAGGTATGGCGGTGGGTAGGGTGTGATGGCGGTGTGGGTATGGCGCGGTGTGGGTAATGGCGGTGTGGGTATGGCGGTGTGAGTAGGCGGTGGTGGTAATGGCGGTGGTGGGTTATGGCGGTGTGGGTATGGCGGTGTGGGTATGGCGGTGTGGGTATGGCGTTATGTGAATGAATTTACACTGTATATTCATATTCTTATTCAATTGGAAAGGCAAAACATTTGTATATTCCATTTAGTCTATAGCTTTACCAAAACTGTATCATCATGTAAACTTATGTGAATATACCTCAAAATAAATGTTCAAACAAAATTACAATTTGGACCTTTACAGCAAAAAAAACTAAACATTTCAAATGCAAAAGAGGAAAAAAGGGGCATGAGTCACTCACCAAGTCTACTTATTTTTTGCTGCTCTTGACTGATTCAAGCAGTACTTTGTCCTTTTGCATAGCCAGAGAGAAGCCATTACATGACAAGTCACAGTTCACGGATATTTGAAGTTCATGTTTGATCAGCTCTGTGCTGCATCTGTTTCTAGAGTCTGACCATTTAATGGTCATCAGGAAGAAAAATACTCTCCACAATGATATTTGAGCCTGGCACACTGAGGACAAATGAGACAATCCTGAACAYGTTGATCAAGTTGGCTTTCCCTAGGTTTTGGAAAACTGCCACCCACTTCTCCCTGGTGGATTTTGTGGTGTCCTGTCTGGCTTTCTGTATTTCCTCCCGGCAAGCAAAAACTCTTCATAGAGTTTTAGTCAAAGCCCAGACATCAATCCAAATGAGAATCTATGTCTTAAAATTGCTGTACATCAGCGGAACCCATCCAACTTGAAGGAGCTGGAGCAGTTTTGCCTTGAAGAATGGGCAAACATCCCAGTGGCTAGATGTGCCAAGCTGATAGAGACATACCCCAAGAGACTTGCAGCTGTAATTGCTGCAAAAGGTGGCTCTACAAAGTATTGACTTTGGGGGGGGGGGGTGAATAGTTATGCACGCTCCAGTTCTGTTTTTTTGTCTTATTTCTTGTTTCTTTCACACAAAAAATATTTTGCATCTTCAAATCAAATGATACAAACCCCCCCAAAAATCTATTTTAATTACAGGTTGTAAGGCAACAAAATAGGAAAAATGCCAAAGGGGGAKAATACTTTTGCAAGCCACAGTACGTGCTTCACAGAGTTCTAGTAACAGACAAATCTCAACATTAACTTCTTTGGGGTAGTGGGCAGTATTTTCACGTCCGGATGAAAAGCGTGCCCAGAGTAAACAGCCTGCTACAAAGCCATAAAAGCTAGAATATGCATATTATTAGTAGATTTGGATAGAAAACACTCTGAAGTTTCTAAAACTGTTTGAATGATGTCTGTGAGTATAACAGAACTCATATGGCAGGCAGAAACCTGAGAAAAAATCCAACCAGGAAGTGGGAAATCTGAGGTTGATCGATTTTCAACTCAGCTCCTATTGAAGATACAGTGGGATATTGGTAATGTTGCGCTTCCTAAGGCTTCCACTAGATGTCAACAGTCTTTAGAACCTTGTCTGATGCTTCTAATGTGAAGTGGGGCCGAATGAGAGGGGATTGAGTAAGGTCTGCCATGAGCTGACCATGCTCTGACCATGCGTGTTCACGTGAGAGCGAGCTCTGTTCCATCGCACTTCTGAAGACAAAGGAATACTCAGKTTGGAACATTATTGGAGAATTATGTTAAAAATATCCTAAAGATTGATTCAATACTTTGTTTGTCATGTTTTTACGGACTGTAATAACTTTTTGTCCGTACTTTCCGCTGGACTTGCCCGCGCGTCGTGAGTTTGGATATATTTGTGTCTTGATTGGGCTCTGAGCGCCGACTCCGATTATTGCATGGTGTGCTTTTTCCATAAAGCTTTTTTGAAATCTGACACAGCGGTTGCATTAAGGAGAAGTGGATCTAAAATTCCATGCATAACAGTTGTATCTTTTAGCAATGTTTWTTAKGAGTATTCCTGTAAATTGATGTGGCTCTCTGCAAAATCAAAGAATGTTTTGGAACTTCCTTACGTAGGCGCCAATGTAAACTCCGATTTTTGGATATAAATATGAACTTTACCGAACAAAACACACATGTATTGTGTAACATGAAGTCCTATGAGTGTCATCTGATGAAGATCATCAAAGGTTAGTGATTCATTTTATCTATATTTCTGCTTTTTGTGAATCCTCTCTGGCTGGAAAAATGGCTGTGTTATTCTGTGAATAGGCACTCACCTAACATAATCGTTTGGTTTGCTTTCGTCGTAAAGCCTTTTTGAAATCGAACATGTTGGCTGGATTCACAACAAGAGTAGCTTTAATTTGGTATCTTTCATGTGTGATTTCATGAAAGTTTGATTTTTATAGTAATATATTTGAAATTGGCGCTCTGCATTTTGACTGGCTTTTTGGCCAAGTGGGACATTAGTGTCCCACATATCCCAGAGACGTTAAGGGCTATTTGACCAAGAAGGAGGGTGATTGGGTGCTGCATCAGATGACCTGGCTCCCACAATCACCTGACCTCAACCCAATTGAGGTGGTTTGGGATGAGTTGGACCTCAGATTGAAGGAAAAGCAGCCAACAAGTGCTCAGCATATGTGGGAACTTCTTCAAGACTGTTGGAAAAGCATTCCTCATGAAGCTGGTTGAGAAAATGCCAAGAGTGTGCAAATCTGTCAACAAGGCAACAGGTGTCAACTTAGAAGAATCTAAAATATAAATTATGTTTTGATTTGTTTAACACTTTTTTGGTTACTACATGATTCCATGTGTGTTATTTCATAGTTTTGATGTCTTCATTATTATTCTACAATGTAGAAAATAGTACAAATAAAGAAAAACCCTTGAATGAGTAGGTGTGTCCATACTTTTGACTGGTTCTATATATACACAGCACATTTGGAAAGTATTCAGACCCCTTGCCTTTTTCAACGTTTTGTTACGTTACAGCCTTATTCTAAAATGTATTCATTAGTTTTTTTCCCGTCATCAATCTGCACACAATATCCCATAATGACATAGCAAAAATATATAAAATCCTGGTTTTGCTAATTTATAATTAAAAAAAAATATCACACTTACTTAAGTATTCAGACCCTTTACTCAGGACTTTGTTGAAGTGTCTTTGACAGCGATTACAGCCTCAAGTCTTCTTGGGTAGTTTGCTATAAGCTTGGCAAAACTATTTTTGGAAGTTTCTCCCAGTCTTCTCTGCATATCCTTTCAAGCTCTGTCAGGTTGGATGGGGAGTGTTGCTGCACAGCTATTTTCAGGTTTCTCCAGAGATGTTCGATCGGGTTCAATTTCGGTTTCTGGCTGGGCCACTCAAGGATATTCARAGACTTGTCCCGAAGCCATTCCTGCTTTGTCTTGGCTGTGTGCTTCGGGTCATTGTCCTGTTTGAAGGTGAACCTTCGCCCCAGTCTGAGGTATTGAGCAGGTTTTCTTCAAGGATCTCTCTGTACTTTCTATGTTCATCTTTACCTCGATCCTGACTAGTCTCCCAGTCCCTGCCGCTGAAAAACATCCCCACAGTATGATGCTGCTATATGTATATATATATATATATATATATATATGTGTGTGTATAAAGAACCTTTTTTAGTAAAGGGTTCTTTAATATCATCCGGATGTTGTAGAGCGTGAAACTACAGGGGTGAGTCACTGCTTTGATTTAGCAGAAAATGACAGGGTGTTGTCCAGGGTCACGCCAAGGCTCCTTGCACTCTGGGAGGGGGACACCGTGGAGTTGTCAATTGTGATGGAGAGGTCTTGGAGCGGCCAGGCCTTCCCTGGGAGGAAGAGCAGCTCTCTTTTGTCGAGGTTGAGCTTAGTGTTGGGCTGACATCCAAGCTGAGAAGTCTGCCAGGCACACGTACACACAACACACACACACACACACACACACCACACACACACACACACACACCACACACACACACACACACACCACAACACACACAACAACCAACACACACACAACCACCACACACGACAGACTTGTGCTGTCCTCAGCAGAACTCTTAAAGGTGATGATTTCGCAGTGCTGATGGAAACATAAAGAGTACAGGGTCGTCTCTCTCTCTGGTCAATGAGGCATTAAGTCCATAAATAGCAAATAGAAGTTCAAAACTTGTAATGTTCACAAGAACTTAAGTTGATAAAAAGATCTAACACAACATTAGTTGATAATATATGTATTATTATGGATTTATAATCTGCTGTAATGGGGCGGTCATTTTGGACCGGGATCACAGAATTAATTAACATGAAACGAACACAACAGGAGGGTTAAAAAAGCAAAATAATAATATGTTAGTTATATAGTTATTCAGACTCTTTGCTATGAGACTTGAAATTGAGCTCAAGTGGGACCTTATGTGTTTCCATTGATCATCCTTGAGATGTTTTTACAACTTGATCGGAGTCCACCTGTAAAAACCAATCCATAAGGTCGAAGGAATTGTCCGTAAAGCTCAGAGACAGGATTGTGTCGATGCACAGATCTGGAGAAGGGCACCAAAACATTTCTGYAGCGTTGAAGGTCCGCAGGAACACAGTTGCCGCAGTCATTCTTAAATGGAAGAAGTTTGGAACCACCAAGACTCTTCCTAGAGTTGTCCGCTCGGCCTTGGTCAGGGAGATGACCAAGTACCCGATGGTCACTCTGACAGAGCTCCGGRGTTCTTTTGTGGAGATTGGAGAACCTTCCAGAAGGACAACCATCTCTGCAGCACTGCACCAATCATGCCTTTATGGTAGAGTGACCAGACGGAAGCCACTCCTTAGTAAAAGGCACTTCACAGCCCACTTGGAGTTTGCCAGAAAGCACCTAAAGACTCTCAGACAATGAGAAACAAGATTATCTTGTCTGATGAAACAAAGTTTAAACTCTTTGGCCTGAATGACAAGCGTCACATCTGCAGGAAACCTGGCACCATCCCTACGGTGAAGCATGGTGGTAGCAGCATCATACTGTGGGGATGTTTTTCAGCGGCAGGGACTGGGAGACTAGTCAGGATCGAGGTAAAGATGAACAGAGAAAGTACAGAGAGATCCTTGAAGAAAACCTGCTCAGGACCTCATCCAGAGTGTAACGGGAATTTTAGAAAACAACAGCTAACGAAAGCTTCAAGCTCTGACAGCTAATTAGCTCCCTTTTCATTTGTTTTATCTGTTTTCTACTGACATTTATTTCCATTTTAATGATGCTGCTGTATGATTTTGCCCAGTCAAAAATAAAAATGGCCAGCTGATGTCCGACACGTTAGCTCTCTATGGCAATTCATATTTTACGACATTGTTGCCGAGGTCTGAGTGGCAAAAGTTTCATACAAACCTGTGCTGTTGCAAGCTAAATGTTAGCTAGAAACAAGAGGAAATCATGTGTTTAACCCTTTATAACCCATATCGGACCTCAAAGTGCTTTGTTTATATTACTATAGCGGCCGTGAACGGCATGTTTTTTTAACTATATTATCTGTGTCAATATCACAAAAAATTACTTGCTTACAACCTGTTGTCATTATTCAGGTGGCTGTTGTCATCAACTAGAAACCGGAAATACAGGGTATGCTGTCATAAAAAAAAAAATGACGACTCCAAAGCGGACATGGCTTTTCACTGTGAAAGAGGCTGTTTCTATGTTGGTTRGTGAGACGCGTTCGAACACGTCTTTGCACTTTGAACGCAATGATGTTGAGAAAAGTAAACAGCAGATATATGTTTGGTGTTGTTGACGTTTTAATGCGAGGAAACTTGAAGATTAGCTCTCAGATAAGCAAGTCGTGTCATGATCACTTGGTTGATATAGGCGAGCACATCGGTGGTGGAGCGGGAGCTCGAATGATTGCTCTCTGTCACATTGAAATAGTTGCAGTGTTTAGCTGTATATAGTCAGCTAACTAGTTGGTTGTCTTGTTTCTACCAATGTGATTAATATGGAAACGGCCCAAGCTGCTGGCTACAGCTATATATCTAGCTAGTCTGTCAGGCAAGAAAAGTTGTGTGTGGCGGTAAAATTTGGGCTGTGTCCCTTTCACTAGCCATACAGACAACCAACTAACTAGCCACTGAAAYGAACGCTAGAGTAATTTGTGTTTATCTGTTGATATTGTTATGGTTTGTCATGTTTGCTAGGTGCAGATATTCATAGGCTATACATTGCCTCGTTTTCCTATTATTTGCTGTCGTGTAGTAGATAGTAGTAGATGCCAATGCAGTCGAGCACATATGATTTTGAGTTGCAGTGATACTTGTTTACATAGCCGACTAACAAGTTGTTTGTGTTGTCCTGTTTCTAACGATGCATTTGAAAACTGTCCCAGCTTTGTAATTAATCAGGCAAACTCTTTACTTAGTCTGTCAGGTATGAAAACAAGAGTTGATTGGAGGCAACATTGCTTCGCTCGCGATGCTGTAACTGTGTCACACAGTTTATTACGGAAACCCTCTAAGTGGTGATTATTAGGAAGATAKTATGTGTACTGTACGGTTGAGAAAAAGAGATGAAGGAAGAGACAGACAACCTCAATACTATTTTGTAGACTGTCTACATTTTGAAATAGTCTCTGAATAGTTGTAAGTAAGAATCTTCATTCATTTATGTGTGGGTGATTTTAGATATTTTCTCTGTATTGTTTCTAGATCTAATATGTTTTGCATTTACTGAATTGTTGTCAGTATTATTTTTTACACTTTGTGCCACTCTGTAGGATGGGAAGCTTCATGGCATTTTGTAGGCTAAACGCAAACAAAATGAGTGTTATTCCTATTGGCATGAATGTGGTTTCATATTAAAGAAGAGGTTTTGCTCTTTATAACTATGTTAAACTTGTAGTTGTCATTTGTCTTTTGTTTTTCATCTATGTCTGTATGTATTCATCTACAACAGCATTCTAGAATTCTATTGGGGTCTAAAGGGCTCCCCTCTCTCCACTGGGATTCTCTGCCTCTAACCCTATTACAGGGGTTGAGTCACTGGCTTACTGGTGCTCTTCCATGCCGTCCCTAGGAGGGATGCGTCACTTGAGTGGGTTGAGTCACTGACGTGATCTTCCTGTCCGGGTTGACGCCCCCCTTGGGTTGTGCYGTTGCGGAGATTTTTGTGGGCTATACTCGGCCTTGTCTCAGGATGGTAAGTTGGTGGTTGAATATATCCCTCTAGTGGTGTGGGAGCTGTGCTTTGGCAAAGTGGGTGGGGTTATATCCTGCCTGTTTGGCCCTTTCCGGGGGTGTCGTCGGATGGGGCCACGGTGTCTCCCGACCCCTCCTGTCTCAGCCAGTATTTATGCTGCAGTAGTTTATGTGTCGGGGGGCTAGGGTCAGTCTGTTATATCTGGAGTATTTCTCCTGTCTTATCTGGTGTCCTGTGTGAATTTAAGTATGCTCTCTCTAATTCTCTCTCTCTTTCTTTCTTTCTTTCTTTCTTTCTCTCTCTCTCTCGGATGACCTGAGCCCTAGGACCTGTCCCCAGTCCACCTGGCCGTGCTGCTGCTCCAGTTTCAACTGTTCTGCCTGCGGCTATGGAACCCTGACCTGTTCACCGGATGTGCTACATTTCCCAGACCTGCTGTTTTCAACTCTCTAGAGACAGCAGGAGTGGTAGAGATACTCTGAGTGATAGGCTATGAAAAGCCAACTGACATTTACTCCTGAGGTGCTGACCTGTTGCACCCTCGACAACCACTGTGATTATTATTATTTGACCCTGCTGGTCATCTATGAACATTTGAACAGCTTGGCSATGTTATAATCTCCACCGGCACAGCCGGAAGAGGACTGGCCACCCCTCATAGCCTGGTTCCTCTCTAGGTTTCTTCCTAGGTTTTGGCCTTTCTAGGGAGTTTTTCCTTGCCACCGTGCTTCTACACCTGCATTACTTGCTGTTTGGGGTTTTAGGCTGGGTTTCTGTACAGCACTTTGTGACATCAGCTAATGTAAGAAGGGCTTCATAAATACATCTGATTGATTAAAACTGCTTATGGCTGAGATCCCGTTAACGGGATCGATATGACAACAGCTGGTGAAAGTACAAGGYGCCAAATTCAAAACAACAGAAATCCCATAACTAAAATTWAAATTCCTCAAACATACAAGTATTTCACACCATTTTAAAGATACACTTCTTGTTAATGCCACCACAGTGTCCGATTTCAAAAAGGCTTTACAGCGAAAGCACCACAAATGATTATGTTAGGTCAGAGCCAAGTCACAGAAAAACACAGCCATTTTTCCAGCCAAAGAGAGGAGTCACAAAAATCAGAAATAGAGATAGAATTAATCACTAACCTTTGATGATCTTCATCAGATGACACTCATAGGACTTCATGTTACACAATACATGTATGTTTTCTTCGGTAAAGTTCATATTTAAATCCAAAAATCTCAGTTAACATTGGCACGTTATTTTCAGTAGTTCCAAAACATCCAGTGATTTTGCAGAGAGCCAATGTTTCATCAATTTACAGAAATACTCATAATAAGCATTGCTAAAAGATACAACTATTATGCATGGAATTTTAGATCCACTTCTCCTTAAACATAATTCTTCAATAATGTTCCAACCGGAGAATTCCTTTGTCTTCAGAAATGCAATGGAACTCAAGCTAACTCTCACATGAACGCGCATGGTCAGCTCGTGGCACTCTGGGAGGGACCTTACTCAATCCCCTCTCATTTGGCCCCCCTTCACAGTAGAAGCATCAAACAAGGTTCTAAAAACTGTTGACATCTAGTGGAAGCCTTAGGAAGGTTAACATGACCAATATCCCACTGTATCTTCAATAGGGAATTAGTTGAAAAACGACCAACTTCATATCCCACTTCCTGGTTGAATTTTTTCTCAGGTTTTTGCCAGCCATATGAGTTCTGTTACACTCACAGACATCATTCAAACAGTTTTAGAAACTTCTGAGTGTTTTCTATCCACATGTTCTAATAATATGCATATATTAGCAACTGGGACTGAGTAGCAGGCAGTTTACTCTGGGCACCTTATTCATCCAAGCTACTCAAGCCATTCTACCCCCAGCCATAAGAAGTTAATAAAAACATTAACGCATGCACAAAAAAGGGTTCAATTCATTGGTTTCACTCGGTCAAGTAAGGCCATTGTTAAGAACGTTCTCAAGCCGCCCTCTGTCAGCGGCGCCATAGTGGTTCCCTAAAGTGTTGATAAACCCAGCCATTCTGGACAGAGGCTAACTACTGTTCAGTTTAAATTACACTACAGTGCCTGGAAATAGGAGGAAATTGTTAAAGTAGTCAAATATATTGTAGGAAACAACTTTGCCAGCAATATCATGTTTTCAAATGTACTTTTGCCATGTCTATGTTGTCATTAGCTAGCAAAGTTCRTCAAAAATAGATAGCAATGCTAATGTTAGCTAGCTAACATTCGGTGGCCTCCCCTCATTCTTCGCTAGTTAGCTAACATTATATTGCATCTAAAGTCAATCTGGTGACATCAAAATGATGAAAAAAGGATTTCCTACCAATTATTTGCTTCCTTTTAAATGTAATTGTCATTTGAACTTCAGTTGATGAAGAATGTTTAAGGCCTACCAGACTTACTCTTATAATTTACACTTAACAAAAATGTAAACGCAACATGTAACGATTTCAAAGATTTTACTGAGTTACAGTCCATATAAGGAAATCAGCTAATTGAAATAAATTCACTCTTCTCCAATATATGGATTTCACATAACTGGAATAAAGATAACCATCCGTTGGTCACAGATACCTTTAAAAAAAAAGTAGGGGCGTGGATCAGAAAACCAGTCAGTGCCTGGTGTGACCACCATTTTCCTCATGCAGCGCGACACATCTCCTTCAYGGAGTGGATCAGGCTTTTGATTGTGGCCTGTGGAATGTTGTCCCTCTTGACTTCTTGAATGGTTGTGCGAAGTTGTTGCATATTGGCGGGAACTGGAACACGCTGCTGTACACGTCGATCCAGAGCATCCCGAGCATTCTCAATGAGTGACATGTCTGGGGAGTATGCAGGCCATGGAAAAACAGGGACATTTTCAGCTTCCAGGAATTGTGTACATATCATTGCAACATGGGGCCGAGCATTATCATGCTGAACCATGAGGTTATGGAGGCAGATGAATGGTACTGCCCCCCCCCCCCCCTTTACACTGCTGCTACTCTGTTGTTATCATCTATGCATAGTCACTTTAATGTACATATTTCCTCAACTAACCGGTACACCCCTGTATACAGTCTCGCTATTGTTATTTTACTGCTGCTCTTTAATTACTGGTTACTTTTATTTCTTATTCTTATCCGTATTTTTTTAAATTACATTGTTGGTTAGGGGCTCGTAAGTAAGCATTTCACTGTACACCTGTTGTATTCGGCGCATGTGACTCGATTTGATTGCAAATTCGATTTGAATGCATATGAATGTCAGGTATATTACTCAAATGTCCTGTAAATTGTAAWCTTCCCGGTCCCGTTGTCCGGTGTTACGTATACCTCTTGGAGGAGGGAACGCAACTCCCTGCTACATCTCAACTCCCCATGGAGTGAAAAAGTATGTTATCGTAGGTGCGGGGAAGGACGACAGAGGCAGAGAAAAATACAGTTTACAGGGAATTAATTTTTCCATAACACGGTAATGTGGGGAAAAGGGGCTGGTTGGAATCAAAGCAAAGAAAATAAAAATTAAAAAGTCCCCTCTCCTGCCTTACCGGCCTTCTCACTTCTTACCTAACCTTTAGCACCACCTGGCGCKCTAACCAAAATACAGCTGGTCCGCCCAGGTCTTACCTAGTGTGCGTAGACAGATTCAATACTACAAGTTATGTATGCCCGCAGGCCTCTTGCCTAAACTCTCCCAAGGTGCGTTCCCCTTCCCCCCCTGGGAACAAATGAAACAGAATAATTTACGTGAACAATTTCAATAACCACAAACACTAAGTCCTATTGGCGTACACATACCTCTGAAGGAGCGGCTACTAAATCATTTCAACAAAACTTTCACTGACCAACAACCAACACAGGACATAAGAAGAAGTTATCTTCTGACAAAGGAACACTGTCTTTTATCAAGCTGGAGAAGGAGTTGGTAATTGAAGAGACAGCTGTTTCCCCTGACGAGAGGGAGGGGTCAGAGCTCCAATCAGCGATGGGGCCGACCAATCAGCCACTTTAGGATTCCAGGAAGCCATTTCCTGAAATACACACACATACAAACCCACAACAACACAAAAACTGGGGAACGTAACATCCGGCGTCAAATGTTCCTAAAGGAAACTCATATTGTTTTTATGCAGATTTTAGAATATTCACATGAAAATCTGTCTCCAATTAGGTGAAAACCTATAGAAACCTTAAAGACTCTAGAAAGTGCGTCGTTTTGATGACGTCCAGTCATTTTGATGATGTTTGCACATTATGGTTCACCAGCAGCCCAAAACATCTAGTGAATAAGCTACAGACTAGGGAATAATATTTTCCTGGTATTTTACAAATGTTCCCTCTCGATAATAGTCACTTATTTCCCGCCCGTTTCACCACCTCTGGTCTCTTGGCCCTCCCGCCCCTCCCACTCAGCCCAGTCAAAACTCTTCTCTATCCTGGCAGCCCAATGCTGGAACAAGCTCCATCTGACACTAGGACATCAAAGTCCCTGCCCATCTTTCGAAAAAACATCTGAAACCCTTTGAAAAGTATCTTAAATAACTGCCACGGCGACCCCGAAACGGGTTTCCGGAAAGCCTGGTTCATTATTTCTCTGAACAACCCATCCCCCACGCAGCACAGAACTGAACAATCCCATGAACTGAACAATCCCCCATGCAACACAGTGCATCGTTTCACACTTTTTTGTTGTTGTTTGTTCACCCAAACATGAAGAAAGGAGAACCAACTGCAGAGATCAAATACAACCTCCCTCCTCTCTGTTCCTCTTCTATTGCTTCGTTCCTTTCTGTCCTATCTGTTCCTTCTCTTCTCCTCAAGGTCTAACGTCTCTGTTCAAAGCCCTTCCCTCCCTCCTCTCTTTCCCTCTTCTATTGCTTCCTTCCTTTCTGTCCTATCTGTTCCTTCTCTTCTCCTCAAGGTCTGACGTCTCTGTTCTAAGCCCTTCCCTCCTCTCCTCCCTTACTCAGCATGTCCATATGGGGATGTCACAAATTACATCCTATTCCCTACATAGTACACTACTTTTAACCAGAGTTCTATGGGCCCTGGTCAAAAGTAGTGCACTACATATGTAATAGAGTGTGTCATTTGGGACTCAAGCGCGGTCTCCGACTAGGCCCTTCTGGATTAGTCCTGATCCCTCTTCCCAACGCTCCAGACATTCCCAAACGCTCCCGAACGTTCCCGGCTGGCAGACCTTGGCGTTTCCCATGAGCCAGCGGACCTGTATAAAGGAGTGGGAAGCTGTTAATTCCACATAAGCTTTTCCAAGGGCAGGTACCGGTACACCCAAAGCCCTCTTCTGCTGACAAACACAGACGTGAGACTCATAGCCAACGCTGTGCTGCTTCATACCCTCCCTCTCTTCATACCCTCCCTCTCTTCATACCCCCCCTCTCTTCATACCCTCCCTCTCTTCATACCCTCCCTCTCTTCATACCGCTCCTCTCTTCATACCCTCCCTCTCTCCACACCCTCCCTCTCTCCATATCCTCCTTCTCTTCATACCCCTCCCTCTCTCATACCCTCCCTCTCTTCATACCTCCTCTCTCATATCCTCCTTCTCTTCTATACCCTCCCTCTCTTCATACCCTCCCTCTTCTCATACCCTCCCTTCTTCATACCCTCCTCTCTTCATACCCTCCCTCTCTTCATACCCTCCTTCTCTTCATCCCTCCCTCTCTCATGCCTCCCTCTCTTCATACCCTCCTTCTCTCATACCCTCCCTCTCTTCATACCCTCCCTCTCTTCATACCCTCCCTCTCTTCATACCCTCCCTCTCTTCATACTCTTCCTTTCTTTTCTCTCATTGATCTGTATATCTGTCGAGAAATAAATGTATGCCATGATTTAAAAGCAATGAAGAAATGTAAAATCATAGTATATGTTAGTTTATAAGTTGTTCATACGTGTTACATTCCTTAGTTAACGCTAAATACACAGTAAAATGACGTTTATAACCAGTTATATCTAGTTTATAAGCTGTACTAGCTAGTTTGTAGTTTATGAGCAGACAGAGTAAAGCTCAGATCTCCTCAGAGTCCTCAGGTCTAAATGGCAGCGCACTAATCCAGGTTACAACCGTTTAGCTGGTGAAATTAACACTGCCCTTCCTGCATTATGTATAAGGTTCACTCTCAGTTAGCAACCTCTGTATGCACACACACACACACACACACACCCACACACACACACACACACACACACACACACACACACACACACACACACACACACTCAATTAGAAGCCTCCGTATGCACACACATTAACCTTCTAGTTAGGCAGCGATATAAGCACACCCCAATTTCCTGACATGAGTCTGTGTTTCAAGCTTTCCCCAATGCCCGCGTGTGTGTTGTGTGGTGTGTGTGTGTGTTGGTGTGTGTGTGTGTGTGTGTGTGTGTGTGGTGTGTGTTGTGTTGTGTGGTTGGGTGTGTGTGTTGTTGTGTGTGTGTTGTGTGTGTGTGTGTGTGTCTGTGTGTGTGTGTGTGTGGTGTGTGTGTGTGTGTGTGTGTGGTGTGTGGTGTGTGTGTGTGTGTGTGTGTGTGTGTGTGTGTGTGTTGTGTGGTGTGTGTTAAATATGTGGTAAAAGTTGAGAGTTGGAGGGAATAAGAATTAAACCAACAGCTCTCACAGTCTCATGTCAGAATTCGACGTTCTCAAACGTCAAATTTAAAAGTGTTTAACCCTTGTGTAGTCTTACCATTCTGTATACTCCCTTGACCCACCTCACTAAACCCCTAAAATAAAGCAGCTTAATTGCATTTTAAACGCCAAATCTATTTTGGATGAAGGAACAACCTGTCGTTCATCACAAACTTTGTGAGTATCTGGGTTATCCCTCTTCACAATGTAGAAAGACTGCATTTAATCAGTGGACACCACTCGTTTTATTACAACACACCTGTCATAAATATTTCTTTACTAAATAGAGTTTATTACTATTGTAAGTTTTGCTAAAGGTACTGTATAGGTGTAAACATATTGTTTTTTACAAGAAAGATAGCACTTGTATAGCCTAAAAAGTAGCAGAAATTGGCAGAAAGTAGTTTTGAATGCATTTTATTTAAGGAAACAATAACAGTCTGAACTTTTTTGGCAACATAGTGATATATTTTATATACTGTACAATTGAGGAATTCAAATCAAATACTAGTCTTTGCAATTTTTTAACCATTGCTCCAGCCACAAGTTGTATAAACAACAACAATAAATAAGACTAAAATAAGATAATAGATCCAAAACAAAACTTGAAGAACATAAATCAATCAACTCTAATTAGCACATGTAGTATGCAGGTGTGTGGCATGGACTTACAGTGGGGCAAAAAAGTATTTAGTCAGCCACCATTGTGCAAGTTCTCCCACTTAAAAAGATGAGAGAGGCCTGTATTTTCATCATAGGTACACTTCAACTATGACAGACAAAATGAGAAACAAAAATTCCAGAAAATCACATTGTGGATTTTTTATGAATTTATTTGCAAATTATGGTGGAAAATAAGTATTGGTCAATAACAAAGTATCTCAATATCTTGTTATATACCCTTTGTTGCAATGACAGAGGTCAAACGTTTTCTGTAAGTCTTTACAGGTTTTCACACACTGTTGCTTATGGTTTTGCCCATTCCTCCATGCAGATCTCCTCTAGAGCAGTGATGTTTTGGGGCTGTGCTGGGCAACACGGACATTCAACTCCCTCCAAAGATTTCTAGGGGTTGAGATCTGGAGACTGGCTAGGCCACTCCAGGACCTTGAATGCTTCTTACGAAGCCACTCCTTCGTTGCCGCGGCGTGTGTGTTGGATCATTGTCATCTGAAAGACCCAGCCACGTTTTCATCTCAATGCCCTTGCTGATGGAAGGAGGTTTTCACTCAAAATCTCACGATACATGGCCCCATCATTCTTTCCTTTACACGGATCAGTCGTCCTGCCCTCCCTGCAGAAAAACAGCCCCAAAGCATGATGTTTCCACCCCCATGCTTCACAGTAGGTATGGTGTTCTTTGGATGCAACTCAGCATTCTTTGTCCTCCAAACACGACGAGTTGAGTTTTTACCAAAAAGTTATATTTTGGTTTGTCTGACCATATGACATTCTCCCAATCTTCTTCTGGATCATCCAAATGCTCTCTAGCAAACTTCAGAGCGGCCTGGACATGTACTGGCTTAAGCAGGGGACACGTCTGGCACTGCAGGATTTGAGTCCCTGGCGGCGTAGTGTTACTGATGGTAGGCTTTGTTACTTGTCCCAGCACTCTGCATGTCATTCACTAGTCCCCCCGTGTGGTTCTGGATTTTTGCTCACCGTCTTCTTGCTCATTTTGACCCCACGGGGTGAGATCTTGCGTGGAGCCCCAGATCGAGGGGATATCAGTGGTCTGTATATCTTCCATTTCCTAATAATTGCTCCACAGTTGATTCTTCAAACCAAGCTGCTTACCTATTGCATTCAGTCTTCCCAGCCTGTGCAGGTCTACAATTTTGTTTCTGGTTCCTTTGACAGCTCTTTGGTCTTGGCCATAGTGGAGTTTGGAGTGTGACTGTTTGAGGTTGTGGACAGGTGTCTTTTATACTGGTAACAAGTTCAAACAGGTGCCATTAATACAGGTAACGAGTGGAGGACAGAGGAGCCTCTTAAAGAAGAAGTTACAGGTCTGTGAGAGCCAGAAATCTTGCTTGTTTGTAGGTGACCAAATACTTATTTTCCACCATAATTTGCAAATAAATTCATAAAAAATCCTGTACCTATGATGAAAATTACAGGCCTCTCTCATATTTTTAAGGTGGAGAACTTGCACAATTGGTGACTGACTAAATACTTTTTTGCCCCACTGTATGTATTTGTTTTACAGTCCCTCTTTGGGGGGCAGAATAGGAATCTCCTCCTCTTACCTGCCCCAGCTGCAGCCTCAGGTGGATCAGGACAAGTTTCATCCCCCTGAACAGCTTTCACAAGCGCTGCAGAGGCTGTGCGGGGGAGGCGCTCCCTTCTTTGAATGTGTGGGGTTACAAGTGCCTTTCCCAGCTGCTCCAGGAACACCCTCCTCTTGTTCCACTGTTCAGGCATCCAGGTAGGGTTGCTCTTGTTCCATATCACAAAGGCATTGTATGAGGACACGTCAATGATGTTATGGAAGATGACCGGGGGCCAGCGGGCAGTCATCCTCCTGCAGCTGTAAGTTCCAATCACCTTGTCCATGTTGTCAACGCCTCCTTTGTTGTGGTTGTAGTCCAGGATGATGGCTGGCTTCCTATCCTCACGATCACTGATCTCAGCCGTCTTGTGCAGTGTGCTCAGGAGGACCACATTCTTGTTCGACTTTGGGAGGTAAGAAACTAGAGTGGTGGGGGTGAAGGCAAACTTTGATGAGAAGGCCTCTCTCCCCCTTGTTGCGAGGAGTGCAGGAGGGAGCTCAGACTTGTTCTTTCTAATTGTGCCAACCATGGTGATCTTCCTCTTCAGGAGCTGCTGGCTGAGTTCAATCAGTAGCACACATAATCTCAATTTATGTTTCTGTGTGTCTTTGTGGTTTTTGTGGAGTGTAAATGATTTTATAACTACCAGGTCAAAACCGTAAGACAACTTTGTATCCTGGTGGTGTAACGCCTTCATGGAAATATGAACAAAGGCAATGTTTCACTTTTTGTAATGTTGGGGTCACTCTAGGAAAAGTCATCAAATTTCAAGTTGACATTTAGGGGTTTTCTCTGCTGTTAAACATAGTGGCGGGTCATTTTTTACCCTTAATGTGAAAGGTTAAGGTTACATTTAGGCATTAACCAAATTTAGAAGTTTAGGGTTAAGTTTAGGCATTCACTTCTAATTCTTAAGGTTAGGCATTAACTCTGAATGGTTAAGGTAACGATTAAGGTTTGGGCTTAACATATTTTTTCAAAACAACTTTCTTCCGCTGGATTCACCAGCTATCATCCCGTCCTTAACGCCTCCTTGAAGGTAACAGTGTTCACTGTTGCCCCTAGTGGCCGGTTTCCACATCATCACCCGACATCCTCAGACATGAATGGACGTCGAATATTGACCTGTATCACGGGTGATCTGGCTGATAAAAACACACCTTCAAAGACTGATTTCAAAACATTGCAAAACACTCTCTCAAATGGAAATCACTGACTGCCTATCTCACTCTCCTCTCTATTGATCTCTTTCTTGCTCTTTCTCTCTTTCTCACTCTCTCTATCCCCCCTTCCCTCTCCCCCTCTCCTCTCCTTCTCACCCTCTGTCATTTGTATTCTGGCCAGAAGAGGGAGGGAGGAGTAAGCTTCTCATTGAGTATGTAGAACAGGGCAGTTGATCATAGTGAGGGGATCAAATGGAAAATGAATGCTTCTGTAATTAGAATCGTTACTGGTGAGATTGGGTTTGGTATTTGTTATTTTTATTAGGATCCCCATTAGCTGTTGCAAAAGCAGCAACTACTCTTCCTGGGGTCCTCACGAAACATGAAACAGTACATAATACAGAACATTGATAGACAATAACGGCTCAAGGACAGAACAACATCAAAAATAAAATGATTTTAAAAAGCACATGTCACGCCCTGACCTTAGTTATCTTTGTTTTCTTTATTATTTTGGTTAGGTCAGGGTGTGACGAGGGTGGTATGGGTGTTTTTGTCTTGTCTAGGTTTTTTTTTGTATATCTATGGGGTTTTGGTATTGTCTAGGTAAATGTAGGTCTATGGTGGCCTGAATTGGTTCCCAATCAGAGACAGCTGTTTATCGTTGTCTCTGATTGGGGATCCTATTTAGGTTGCCATTTTCCATTTTGTTTTTGTGGGTTATTGTCTATGTGATGTTGCATGTCTGAACTCGTGACTATTAGCGCTCACGTTCGCTTTGTTGTTTTGTATAGTTTGTTCAGTCTTCTTCTTTATTAAAAGTAAGATGTATATTAATCACGCTGCGCCTTGGTCTCCTTCGTATGACGAACGTGACAGAACACGTATCAATATCAATACATRAACTATCTATGTCAAATAACGGAGAGGTGTTGTTTAATCTGTTTTTTTGAAACCAGGTTTGCTGTTCATTTGAGCAATATGAGATGGAACGGAGTTCGACGCAATAATGACTCTATAGATAATACAATACGTTTTCTTGAATTTGTTCTGGATTCGGGAACTGTCAATAGACCGCGGGTGGCATGTCTGGTGGGGTAAGTGTGTGTGTGTCAGAGCTGTGTGTAAGTTGACTATGCAAACAATTTTGGATTTTCAAGACTCTAATGTTCTTATAAAGAGAAGAAGTGATGCAGTCAGTCTCTACTCAACTCTTAGCCAATGCCAGTGGCAGTTCATTGGTAAAAATAGAAAAGAGTAGAGGGCCAAGAKAGCTGCCCTGCGGTACACCAGACTACATGTTTGACATTAGAGAAGCATCCATTAAAGAAAAACCTTTGAGTTATATTAGATAGATAGTTCTGAAAGCCATAATACATACACAACCAGTCAAACATTTTAGAACACCTATTCATTCAAGGGTTTTTCTTTCTTTTGACTATTTTCTACATTGTAGAATAACAGTGAAGACATCAAAACTATGAAATAACACATATGGAATCATGTAGTAACCAAAAAAAGGGTTAAACAGATCAAAATAGCCACCCTTTGCCTTGATGAAAGCTTTTTTGCAAACTATTGGCAACGTTGACCGGTAGTGTACATTTTTTCAACAACAGGTTATGGTCAATAATATCAAAGGATGCACTAAAATCTAATAGTATAGYACCCACACTCTTCTTTTTTTATCAATTTCTTTCAACCAATCATCAGTCATTTGTGTGAGTGCAGTACCTGTTGAGTACCCTTCTCTATAAGCATGCTGAAAGTCTATTGTTAATTAGTTTACTGAGAAATAGCATTGTATTTGATCAAACACAACTCTTTCCAACAKTTTGGAAACCCTAAGAGCTGGAAGCAAGCTTATAGGTCTGCTGTTAGAACCAGTAAAGGCCGCTTTACCACTCTTTGGTAGCGGAATGACTTTGGCTCCTGAAGACAAAGACTTTCCTCTAGGCTCAGATTAAAGATATGACAGATAGGAGTGACTATAGAGTCAGCTACCATCCTCAGTAGCTTTCCATCTAAGTTGTCAATGCCAGTAGGTTTGCCATTATTGATCGGTAACAATAATTGTTCCACCTCTCCCATTCTAACTAGCAATGCTTTTCTTTCATTATTTGTTTTTTAAATGTATGAATACGATGCATCACTGTTTGTTGTTGGCATTTCCTGCCTAAATTTGCCCACTTTGCCAATGAAGTAATCATAAAAAATAATTGCCGACATCAAATGGTTTTCTAAAGAATAATCTGATTCGAATTTGTCTTTCTGTCCATAATTTAATTTAAAATAYTCCAAAGTTGTTTTCCAACATTCTTTATATATCATTGATCTTGGCTTCACAGTTTCTTCTTCTTTTTGTTGAGTTTAGTCACATAATTTCTCAATTTTCAGGAAGTCAGCCAGTCAGAKGTGCAGCCAGACTTATTAGCCACTCCTTTTGCCCCATCTCTTTCAACCATACATGTTTTAATTTCCTCATCAATCCATGGAGCCTTAACAGTTCTATAAGTCAGTTTCTTAAAAAGTGCATGTTTATCAATAATTGGAAGAAGCAATTTCATAAATTCATCAAGTGCAGCGTCTGGATGCTCCTCATTAATCACATCAGATCGACAAATGTTTTTGACTTTATCCACATTAGAGTCAGAGCAAAATGTTTTGTATGATCTCTTATACACTATTTTAGGCCCAGATGTTGGAACTTTGTCTTTCCTGGCTATAGACACTATTTCTATATTGTGATCACTGCATCCAACGGGTACGGATACAGCTTAAGAACAAAGTGCTACAGTATTAGTAAAAATGTGATCAATACATGTGGATGATCTTGTTCCTGTAGTGTTTGTAAACACCCTGGTAGGTTGATTAATAACCTGAACCAGATTACAGTCACCGGTTAAAGTGAGAAGCTTCCTCTTCAGCGGACGGCTTGATGAAAACCAGTCAATATTCAGGTCCCCAAGACAGTAGACCTCTCTTTTTACATCACATATACTATCAAGCATTTCACATATATTATTTAGATGCTGACTTTTCACACTTGGTGGCCTAAAGCAACACCCCAAAAGAAAAGGCTTTAGAGTGGCTTCCCGAAAGTATTCACCCCCATGGYATTTTCCCTATTTTTTTTACATGAAATTAAAATACATTTTGGGGGGGGTTGTATCATTTCATTTACACAACATGCTTACCACTTTGAAGATGCAAAATATTTTTTATTGTGAAACAAACAACAAATAAGACAAAAAAACAGATAACTTGAGCATGCATAACTATTCACGCCCCCAAAGTCAATACTTTGTAGAGCCACCTTTTGCAGTAATTACAGCTGCAAGTCTCTTGGGGTGTACCTCTATAAGCTTGGCACATCTAGCCACTGGGATTTTTGCCCATTATTCAAGGCAAAACTGCTCCAGCTCCTTCAAGTTGGATGGGTTCCGCTGCTGTACAGCAATCTTTAAATCATACCACAGATTCTCAATTGGATTGAGGTCTGGGCTTTGACTAGGCTATTCCAACACATTTAAATGTTTCACCTTTGCTAAAGCAACACTCAAGTGTTGCTTAGGGACATTATTATGCTGGAAGGTGAACCTCCGTCCCAGTCTCAAATCTCTGGAAGACTGAAACAGGTTTCCCTCAAGAATTTCCCTGTATTTAGAGCTATCCATCATTCCTTCAATTCTGACCAGTTGCCCAGTCCCTGCCGATGAAAAACATCCCCACAGCATGATGCTGCCACCACCATGCTTCACTGTGGAGATGGTAGTCTTGGGGTGATGGGAGGTGTTGGGTTTGCGCCAGACATAGCGTTTTCATTGATGGCCAAAAAGCTACATTTTTGTCTCATCTGACCAGAGTACCTTCTCCATATGTTTGGGGAGTCTCCCACACGCCTTTTGGCAAACACCAAACATGTTTGCTTATTTTCTTCTTTAACAATGGCTTTTTTCTGGCCACTCTTCCATAAAGCCCAGCTCTGTGGAGTGTATGGTTTAAAGTGGTCCTATGGACAGATACTCCAATCTCCGCTGTGGAGCTTTGCAGCTCCTTAAGGGTTATCTTTGGTCTCTTTGTTGCCTCTCTGATTAATGCCCTCCTTGCCTGGTCCGTGAGTTTTGGTGGTTATCCCTCTTTTGGCAGGTTTGTTGTGGTGCCATATTCTTTAAATGTTTTAATAAAGGTTTCGGATATTTTTTTTTATAACCCAACCCTGATCTGTACTTCTCCACAACTTAGTCCCTGACCTGTTTGGAGAGCTCCTTGGTCTTCATGGTGCCGCTTGCTTAGTGGTGCCCCTTGCTTAGTGGTGTTGCAGACTCTGAAGCCTTTCAGAACAGTTGTATATATACTGAGATCATGTGACAGATCATGTGACACTTAGATTGCACACAGGTGGATATTATTTAACTAATTATGTGACTTCTGAAGGTAATTGTTGGCACCAGATCTTATTTAGGGGTTTCATAGCAAAGAATACATATGCACGCACCACTTTTCCTTTTTTGTTTTTGTTGAATTTTTTGAAGTAATTTTTTCATTTCACTTTACCAATTTGGACTATTTTGTGAATGTCCATTACATGAAATCCAAATAATAATCCATTTAAATTACAGGTTGTAATGATACAAACTAGGAAAAACGCCAAGGTGGGATGAATACATTTGCAAGGCACTGCATATGTGCCAGGTGAACCTGCAACCACAACACTTCAATAACACTTGACATAAGATCTTCTCTAAGCATTACAGGGATATGGCTCTGAATATATACAGCAACACCTCCCCTATAAGCATTACAGAGATATGGCTCTGAATATATACAGCAACACCTCCNATTACAGGGATATGGCTCTGAATATATACAGCAACACCTCCCCTATAAGCATTACAGAGATATGGCTCTGAATATATACAGCAACACCTCCCCTATAAGCATTACAGGGATATGGCTCTGAATATATAAAGCAACACCTCCCCTATAAGCATTACAGGGATATGGCTCTGAATATATACAGCAACACCTCCCCTATAAGCATTACAGGGATATGGCTCTGAATATATACAGCAACACCTCCGCCATAAGCGTTCCTGTCTCTTCTATAACGGTAGCTAACACATTGTTTTACATCACACTGCTCCGTTCAATTGACCTTATTTTAGCGCATATAAAACGTAATGCTTCCAGGTCAACTGTAATACGAATACCATTGTAAAGCACAATTTCTCCCCTTTCCCAGCAAAACCTTCATGCTGCCCGTCTTTGCATGATTGAAGAAGGCAATGAGCTCCGTCGGGTCTTTGAAAAAAAAAATGGCGGGTGAGGAAGCGAAACCTACTACGTGATAGGGAAAGGGGGAGATATGTTGTGTGGGGAAACAGCTTTTTTTCACCTGAACTGTCCAACTTATCACCTCTAAAATGTAAATTAAACACTATAAAGAATTGATATAATGTGTCATTACGTACCTGCTTGAAGGTTTGTGTCAAATTTGAATGTGTTTTTTAGGGCCGCGTTAAAGTTAAATCTTCAGAAGTAAACAGCGGCTGTCGCAGCTTTTGAGAGTCATGATGGCTTGAAAAATGAATGCTTTCAGTTGTACAATGGACTAGGTATCCCCCCTTACCCTGTCCCTTACCCTGTCCCTGTCCCTTACCCTGTCCCTTACCCCTTACCCCTTACCCCTTACCCCTTACCCTGTCCCTGTCCCTGTCCCTGTCCCTGTCCCTTACCCTGTCCCTTTCTGGTTTTTAATCTGCTAGAAAAGCGCTACACCTGGTGGATAGAGGCCGTACCACACAGAGTTAAGTGGAATAATGCATGCCATACGTTACGTCATGACACGTCACAATTTAACGTACGGCGTCAGCGGGGTCCTTTCAGAGGGGTCCTCTCAACCTCAATGAAACCTCGTTTTATTATTTATTTTCCTCCTTCTTTTCCCCGGACACCCTCGCGTCTTGACTTCTCTCATCCTCTCGCACACCTGATACGACGTCTCGCCCTGCTTGCGAGCGTATTCCTTCAAAGTTCCCTCTCTCTCACTCCTCTCATCACCTCTTACTCTCTCATACCTCTCACCAACCCACTTTCTTAAACTCTCTTCCTCTCTCACTGAAATATTTTTTCTTTCAACGGGTATCTTCTCTCCTCTTTGTCTTCTACTTAATTTAGAAATTTACACAATTGTAAATGGAGCGGGCAGCTATCTCTCCACATATTCAGTAAGAGCGCAAGTTGAGTACTTATGCTCTCTTATTTAGGTCCAGGGTGAAGGCGGTCATGTCATCTGTATCTGATTAAATGGTTATATTGGCTCAGGGTTTGAGAATGATTACTTTTGTAGTATATTGATGCCTCGATGATGACGCTTTCTCCCAGGGTTCTCTGGCTGGAGCGGGACAAAAAGGCCAATAACATACATTATCACAGCATTTCCTGGTCTGCATTCTGCATCCCTAGGTCACGGGGCCGGTAGCCTAGGTGCCCGATTGAGAGCATTGGGCAGTAACCGAAAGGTTGCTAGATTGAACCCGAAGCTGAACAAGGTAAAATATGTCGTTCTGCGCCCTGACACATTCTACATTTACCTTTAACCAAGGCAAAGGTTAACCCCTGGCCTTCCAAGGCCCTCTCATTGTAAACGAATTTGCTTTCTTAACTGACATGCCCCGCCTTCAAATTTATAAAAAATATATATACTTGTTCTTCACAGACCATTTATTAAATATTTCCACCCACCCTCAGGCTTTGATAATAACAATAGACTTAGTTGTCTAGCACTTGCGAGGCCTCAGCTGAAGGCATTACAGGTTTACATACACTTAGGCTTGGAGTCATTAAAACTCCCACGATTTTTCACAAATTTCTTGTTGACAAGACTAAGATCTCTTGGCCAAGTCGGTTAGGACATCTCTTTTGTGGCATGATACAGTCATTTTTCCAGCAATTGTTTACAGAACAGATTATTTCAACTCCATAATTCACGCGTATCACAATTCTAAGTGGGTCAGAGTTTCACATAACCCTAAGTTGACTGTGCCATTAACACTTGCCGCAACATTCAGAAAATTATGTCATGGCTTTAGAAGCTTCTGAAGGCCTAATTCACATCAATTTGATCAAGTTGGAGGTCGCTCACCCTGGGATGGTATTTCAAGCTACTTCAGAAGTCAAGTGCTCTTTGTTTGGACATCATGCCCCCGGAACATCTAAAAGAAATCAGCCAAAGACGACAGAAAAAATTGTAGACCAGCAGTACCTGCGTTCTCCCTGGGAGCAAATTCCAATGC
>NW_019943403.1:88664-98889 GCF_002910315.2 Salvelinus sp. IW2-2015 | reverse complement strand
CTGAAGGTACCACGTTCATCTGTACAAACAATAGTATGCAAGTATAAACACCATGGGACCACGCAGCCGTGGAAGGAGCTCAGGAAGTAGACGCGTTCTGACTCCTAAAGATGAATGTACTTTGGTACTAAAAGTGCAAATCCATCCCAGAACAACAGCAAAGGACCTTGTGAAGATGCTGGAGGAAACAGGTACAAAAGTATATTTTTCCACAGTAGAACGAGTCCTATATCGACATAACCTGAAAGGCCACTCAGCAAGGAAGAAGCCACTGCTCCAAAACTGCCATTAAAAGCCAGACTACGGTTTCCCTCTTGGAAATTAGATGTTATCTCAATGAGAAAAACCTATAAAACATTAAAAAAATAGATGTCCTGGGTGGCCGGAAGCTTGGCCCCAGTGACGTGCTGGGCCGTACATACTACGCTCTGTAGCACCTTACAGTCAGCTGCCGAGCGGTGGCCATACCTGGCGGTGATGCAACCGGTCAGGATGCTCTCGACGGTGCAGCTGTAGAACTTTTTGAGGATCTGGGGACCCATGACAAATCTTTTCAGTCTCCTGAGTGGGAAAAGGTTTTGTCGTGCTCTCTTCAAGACTGTCTTGGTATGTTTGGACCATGCATTTTTGTTGGTGATGTGGACACCAAGGAAGTTGAAACTCTCGACTACACCTTTGAAACTCACTCGTCGATGTTAACGTGGGCCTGTTCGGCCCGCCTTTTCCTGTAGTCCACGATCAGCTCCTAAGTCTTGCTCACAATGTGGGAGAGGTTATTGTCCTGGCACCACACTGCCAGGTCTCTGACTTCCTCCCTGTTGGCCGACTCATCTTTGACTAGGCCTATCACTGTTGTGTCAGTATAACTTAGAACTCAGTGAAGAGCTTTGTGTGTTAAGTTAAAACCAAAGCTTGCATTGTGGGGGTATTGTGGCTTTTGTTTTAAGAAAATCGCTGAAAGCAATTTGTCAGCTTAAAACGTTGTTATTTCAAGGCTAAAGCCTGCCATTTAAGAAATCAATCATGAACCATTTGTGACTTGCTACAGGCTGGAAGGACCTCTCAGCATTTCAACAACACATCAACAGCAGCACTTCAACATGATGCAAATAAATGTTGCATTTAGGCAGCATAAAATTCAATATAGAATAAAATAATAATGAACCAAAAAATGCTAGAGAGTCATTTTACAGTGTCTTATTATGCTTAGGTTGCCCAGTCATGTCTACATGTGTCCTATTAGCTAGGCAGTCATTCACAGTGTGGTCTTATTAGGCTAGCCAGAGATTTATACAGTGTCTTATTAGGCTAGACAATCATTATAATATGTCCTTTCTAAGGCTAGACAGTCATTCTAAGTGTCGGTATTAGGCCTCAGACAGTCTTGCAAAGCAGGTTTAATTAGTGTACGCACAGTCTATTCTACATCCAGTCGATTTGACAGTGTATTTATTAGGCTATTAACAGTCCATGCGTACAGTGTCCTTATTAGAGCTAGGCAGTCCATTCGCATGTGTGCTTATTAGCTAGGCAGTCCATTCAACAGTGTCTTCATTCGACTAGGAGTCAGTCATTCTATCGCTTCCGGTGCTTATTGGCTACAGCTCAGTTCTCACAGTGTCTTTATTAGGCGCTAGAACAGTCCATTCTAACAGTGTCTTTATTAGGCCTAGAGCAGTCAGTTCAAGCAGTGGTCTTATTAGGCTAGGGCAGTCCCATTCAGCAGGTGTCTTATTAGACTAGACAGTTCATCTCAACAGTGTCTTATTAGGGCAGACAGTCACCCTTTCACAGTGTCTTATTAGGCTAGACAGTAATTTAACAGTGTCTATTAAGGCCTAGGCAGTCTTCTAAACGAGCTGTTTATTAGGCTTAGGCAGTTCATTCAACCGTGTCTATAGGCCTAGGCAGTCATTCATACAGTGTCTGTATTAGGCTAGGCAGTCATTCTAACAGTGGTCTTAATTAAGGCTATGACAGTCATTCTACAGTGTATTATTACGGCTAGGGCATGTCATTCCACAGTGTCCTTATTAGGCTAGGGCAGTCATTCAACGCCAGTGTCTTTTAGGGCTGGACAGTCATTCAATCAGTGGTCTTTAGACAGACAGTCGATTCTAAGGCGTGCCGGCGTTATTAGCGGCTAAGACAGTTGCAGTTCAACTCATGTGTTCTTGGTTAGGCTAGTTAGCAGTCATTCTACCGTGCCGTTATTAAGGCTAGACAGTCAATGTCCAACAGTGCTACTTAAAGTTATCGCGTGCTTAATAGGGCAAACAGTCATTCAATTCAGTCATCCTGCGGTTTTATTAGGCTAGACGTCATTCCACAAGTCTCCTAGTCTATTTAGCTAGACAGTCATCATAGTGCTTCTATGCAGTGCATTAGGCGCTATACAGTCATTTCTGATGTGTCTTTTTAGGCCTTGAACCAGTCATTCTACAGTGTCTTTTATTAGGCCCTTAGACGGACGTTCCACCATCCAGGATCATTCTACAGTGGTCTTTTTCAGGTAGACAGTCATTATGTCGAGGTCTTATTTGAGAATCGGGACCAGTCATTGATATCAGGTGTCTTATTTCAGTGTTCTACAGTCATTCTATGTTGTGTTTTAGTTTAACTTAGACAGTTCATTTTTCCATTTTCTGATTCCAGGTCATTTCTACCAGTGTCCTTATTAGGTTAGACAGTCATTCAACATCCAGTCATTCTACAGTGTCTTATTAGGTTAGACATTCATTCCACATCCAGTCATTCTACAGTGTCGTATTAGGCTAGACAGTTATTCTACAGTGGCTTATTAGTCTAGACAGTCATTTAAAAGTTTATTTTTAGGCTAGACAGTCATTCTGCAGTGTCTTATTATGCTAGACAGTCATTCTGCAGTGTCTTAATAGGCTAGACAGTCATTCTGCAGTGTCTTATTATGCTAGACAGTCATTCTGCAGTGTCTTATTATGCTAGACAGACATTCTACAGTGCCTTTGAATTCACTTTTAGAAACAGGAGTTTGGCCAGTCTTTGGTTTGAGGATCATGTGGTGAGCTATGCATGCCTTGGTTGTTTATTTAGCCTAGCAGATGCTCTTATATCCCTATGCCCTGATCACAGTAAACACATCTATTTTGTAACAACAATATCATGGAATGAAATAGAATACATTAGAAAATGATAATTTCTCCAAGTGGAAAAAAAGTTAAACGTGCTATTTACTGTAAGGCATACGTAATGACTTGTGATGTTAAAACTTATTTGGGATAGGGGGCAGTATTTTAACGTCCGGATGAAAAACGTGCCTGCTACTCAGGCCGAGAAGCTAGGATATGCATATTATTGGTAGATTTGGATAGAAAACACTCTAAMGTTTCCAAAACTGTTAAAATAATGTCTGTGAGTATAACAGAACGGATATGGCAGGCAAAAACCTGAGGAAAATCCATCCAGGAAGTACTATTATTTTGAAAGGMTGTTTTTCCATTGAAAGCCTATCCACCATACGAAGACTTAGGACCCAGTTCACGATCTCTATGGCTTCCCAACATGTGACCAATCTTTAGGCATTGTTTCAGGCTTTTACTCTGAAAAATTAGGGAGATACAGCACTTTCAATGAGTGGACAGTGGATATTTCCAGACATGAGTCTAGCGCATGATCGGGAGTGCGCCTTTCTTGTTTCTCCTTTTCTATTGCTTTTGTCCGGTTTAAAAATTATTGATTATTTATGACCAAAAACAACCTGAGGATTGATTTTAAACATCGTTTGACATGTTTCTACGAACTTTTATTGTACTTTTTTGACTTTTCGTCTGGATGTTGAGAGTGCGCATTGTGCTTTTGGATTACTGAACTAAACGCACCAACAAAATGGAGGTTTTTGGACATAAAGAGGGACATTATCGAACAAAATTAACAGTTATTGTCTAACATGGAGTCCTGGGAGCGCCACCAGATGAAGATCATCAAAGGTAAGTGATTCATTTAATCGCTATTTCTGACTTTTGTGAGTCCTCTCCTTGGCTTGAAAATGTCTGTATGGTGTTTTATGGCTAGGCCCTCTCCTAACACAATCGCATGGTGTGCTTTCGCCGTAAAGCCTTTTTGAAATCTGACACAGCGGCTTGATTAACAAGACGTTTTTCTTTAAAATGGTTTATAATGCTTGTATGTTTGAGGAATTTTAATTATGGGATTTCTGTTATTTGAATTTGGCGCCCTGCAATTTCACTGGATGTTGTCGAGGTGGGACGCTAGCGTAGGAAGGAAACGCRTTCTGTCTCCTAGAGATGACTGTACTTTGGTGCTAAAAGTGCAAATCAATCCCAGAACAACAGCAAAGGACCGGGTGAAGATGCTGGAGGAAACAGGTACAAAAGTATCTATATCCACAGTAAAACCAGTCCTATATCGACATAACCTGAAAGGCCATTCAGCGAGGAAGAAGCCACTGCTCCAAAACCGCCATAAAAAATTCAGACTATGGTTTGCAACTGCACATGGGGACATAGCTCATACTTTTTGGAGAAATATCCTCTGGTCTGATGAAACACAAATAGAACTGTTTGGCCATAATGACTATCGTTATGTTTGGTGGAAAAAGTGGGAGGCTTGCAAGCCGAAGAACACCATCCCAACCGTGAAGCACGGGGGTGGCAGCATCATGTTTTGGGGTGATATGCTGCAGGATGGACTGGTGYWCTTCACAAAATAGATGGCATCATGAGGGAGGAAAATTATGTGGATATATTGAAGCAAAATCTCAAGACATCAGTCAGGAAGTTAAATCTTGGTCGCAAATGGGTCTTCCAAATGGACAATGACCCCAATCACTTCCAAAGTTGTGGCAAAAATGGCTTAAGGACAACCAAGTCAAGGTATTGGAGTGGCCATCACAAAGCCCTGACCTCAACCTTATAGAAAATTTGTGGGCAGAACTGAAAAAGTGTGTGCGAGCAATGAGGCCTACAAACCTGACTCAGTTACACCAGCTCTGTCAGGAGGAATGGCCAGAATTCACCCAACTTATTGTGGGAAGCTTGTGGAAGGCTACCTAAAACATTTGACCCAAGTGAATCAATTTAAAGGCAATGCTACCAAATACTAATTGAGTGTATGTAAACTTCTGACTCACTGGAAATGTGATGAAAGAAATAAAAGCTGAAATAAATCATTCTCTCTATTATTCTGACATTTCACATTTTTTTAAGAAAAGTGGTGATCATAACTGACCTACGACAGGGCATTTTTACTAGGATTAAATATCAAGAATTGTGAAAAACTGAGTTTAAATGTATTTGGCTAAGGTGTATGTAAACTTCCGACCTCAAATGTATATGACGAAGTGTGTTACGAAAGATTCACTGATGGCCTTGTGAGAACTGTTAACTAAATCAGTGGTTCTGAATTCTCTCCTCAGGGACCCCCAGCTGAATTTTAACAATATAATACAGCTATTAAATCAGAATAAAAAAATAGAAAATGTACATGGTACTATAAAGAACCTTTGAGATTGAGAATGATTCTTTATTGAACCCTTCTTTAGGTCGATAAAGAACCAGAATAAAGTGTTCTATAYTGCACAAAAAAGGGTTGTAACCATAACGGAATAATTTTATGGTGATACAAAGAACATTCTATTAATGGTTCTTTATGGAACCTTAGGAAAGGGTTCTTTATAGCACCATACAGGTTTAATATAGAACCTTAAGAACGTAGTTCTTTATAGAACCTTAGGAAAGGGTTTTTTAATAGCACCATACGGTTTAATATAGAACCTTATGAATGTAGTTCTTTATAGAACCTTAGGAAAGGGTTCTTTATAGCACCATACAGGTTTAATATAGACCTTATGAATGTAGTTCTTTATAGAACCTTAGGGACAAGGCGTTCTTTAATAGCACCATACAGGGTTTAATATAGAACTTAAGAACGTAGTTCTTTATAGAACCTTAGGAAAGGGTTTCTTTATAGCACCAATAACAGGTTAATATAGAACCGTATGAATGTAGTTCTTTATAGAAAAAAAAGAAGATTCCATACAGCACCAAAAAGGTTCCGTTATGGTTACAAGCAAATAACCTTATTTTGGTACCATATTAGAACCATTTGTTTTTTAGTGTATGCAATACAAATGGTTGCTTTCTCCGTGGACTTGCTGCTCAAATTATGCTGTGTGTCTGTGTGTTCGTGCGTGCGCGTGTCCGTGTTTATATTCTTGACGTGCATTTGTGTGTGTGTGTGTGTGTGTGTGTGTTTGTGTGTTGTGTGTGTGGTGTGGGTTTGTGTGTGTGTGTGTGGTGTGGTGTCGGTGAGAGAGGACGTGTGTTTGTGTGTGTGTGTGTGTGGTGTGTGTGTGTGTGTGTGTGTGTGTGTGTGTGTGTGTGTGTGTGTGTGTGTGTGTGTGTGTGTGTGTGTGTGTGTGTGTGTGTGGTGTGGTGTGTGTGTGTGTGTGTGTGTGTGTGTGTGTGTGTGTGTGTGTGTGTGTGTGTGTGTGTGTGTGTGTGTGTGTGTGTGTGTGGTGTGTGTGTGTTGTGTGTGTGTGTGTTGGTGTGTGGTGTGGTGTGTGTGATTCTTCCTCTCCTAAGAAAGGAATTAAACTAATCGATAATCAAAATAATGTATTTTTCAGGCCTTAGTGTAGATTTCCACCTGAAGAGACTTAACTTCAGCCCAGGGCTGGACACACGCCAACTTGTTTTACATATATAGTGCATTTCTTTCCTCTAGAAAGTTATGTGTATAACAATCATTTATTTTGGAGCAGCGGAAACAGTGTTGTATCCCGAACGGCACCCTATTTCCCCATACAGTGCACTACTTTTCTACCGAGCTCTAGTCAAATGTAGTGCACTACTTTTCTACCAGAGCTCTAGTCAATGTGTGGCACTACTTTTCTACCAGAGCTCTAGTCAAATGTAGTGCACTAGATACTTTTCTACCAGAGCTCTAGTCAAATGTAGTGCACTATGAAGGCAGTAGGGAGCCATCTGGGACACACTAAGGGTTTTTGCTGACTGTTTCGCTGTACCAGCTCTACCTAAGGAGTATCTGGTGGTTTGAATATCTTCTAACTAAACTGCAAAGAGAATCAAAACAGGCCTATTCTTCAATAAGTGATATTGATTATATTTATTAGTGTGAGAAAATAGTGAAGTATCCCTTGTCATTACCACTCATTGGGTTCTGAAATACCAACACTCTGTGTTGTGATGTCACCTACAGTACACTCACTGTGCTGTATTTTTTTCCACTTCCTGTTTGACTGAAAAGGCGGCCTGATTACTCCATGAAGTCCACCTATGAACACACACGAGTTCATTACCTTGGTCTCTATGCCCGTCGGTTCTCAATAACTTTGTACTAAATCATACGAAATCATCAGTATTCAAAAGTGAGTGAATCTTAATGCTCGACTGATTTCCACACACTTGTTAAACATTAGTGTGGATTTCCTGTCTCTAATGTCCTAAAGACTATGCAACCAGGGAACCTGTGTCTCACAAGGCATCGTATTAACTCTGGGCCCATGGTCAAATGTATTGATGGTCTTCACTACTTAGATGTCCTCTGATTTCATCCCTCCATTGTCTTTCACTACTAGTGTCCTCTGATTTCATCCCTCATGGTCTTCACTACTAGTGTCCTCTGATTTCATTCCCTCATAGTCTTCACTACTAGTGTCCTCTGATTTCATCCCTCCATCCTCACTACTAGTGTCCTCTGATTTCATCCCTCATGGTCTTCACTACTAGTGTCCTCAGATTTCATCCCTCATTGTCTTCACTACTAGTGTCCTCTGATTTCATCCCTCATGGTCTTCACTACTAGTGTCTCTGATTTCATCCCTCATAGTCTTCACTACTAGTGTCCTCTGATTCCATCCCTCATGGTCTTCACTACTAGTGTCCTCTGATTTCATCCCTCATGGTCTCACTACTAGTGTCCTCTGATTTCACCCCTCATGGTCTTCACTACTAGTGTCCTCTGATTTCATCCCTCATAGTCTTCACTACTACAGTGTCCTCTGATTTCATCCCTCCATCTTCACTACTAGTGTCCTCTGATTTCATCCCTCATATTCTTCACTACTAGTGTCCTCTGATTTCATCCCTCCATCTTCACTACTAGTGTCCTCTGATTTCATCCTCATAGTCTTCACTGCTAGTGTCCTCTGATTTCATCCCTCCATCTTCACTACTAGTGTCCTCTGATTTCATCCTCATGGTCTTCACTACTAGTGTCCTCTGATTTCATCCCTCATTGTCTTCACTACTAGTGTCCTCTGATTTCATCCCTCATGGTCTTCACTACTAGTGTCCTCTTTTTTCATCCCTCATGGTCTTCACTACTAGTGTCCTCTGATTTCATCCCTCATGGTCTTCACTACTAGTGTCCTCTGATTTCACCCCTCATAGTCTTCATTACTAGTGTCCTCTGATTTCATCCCTCATAGTCTTCACTACTAGTGTCTCTGATTTCATCCGTCATGGTCTTCATTACTAGTGTCCTCTGATTTCATCCCTCCATCTTCACTACTAGTGTCCTCTGATTTCATCCCTCATATTCTTCACTACTAGTGTCCTCTGATTTCATCCCTCCATCTTCACTACTAGTGTCCTCTGATTTCATCCCTCATAGTCTTCACTACTAGTGTCCTCTGATTTCATCCCTCATGGTCTTCACTACTAGTGTCCTCTGATTTCATCCCTCATTGTCTTCACTACTAGTGTCCTTTGATTTCATCCCTCATGGTCTTCACTACTAGTGTCCTCTGATTTCATCCCTCATGGTCTTCACTACTAGTGTCCTCTGATTTCATCCCTCATAGTCTTCACTTCTAGTGTCCTCTGATTTCATCCCTCCATCTTCACTACCAGTGTCCTCTGTTTTCATCCCTCATGGTCTTCACTACTAGTGTCCTCTGATTTCATCCCTCCATCTTCACTACTAGTGTCCTCTGATTTCATCCCTCATGGTCTTCACTACTAGTGTCCTCTGATTTCATCCTCCACCTTCACTACTAGTGTCCTCTGATTTCATCCCTCATGGTCTTCACTACTAGTGTCCCCTGTTTTCATCCCTCATGGTCTTCACTACTAATGTCCTCTGATTTCATCCCTCATGGTCTTCACTACTAGTGTCCTCTGATTTCATCCCTCATAGTCTTCACTACTAGTGTCCCCTGATTTCATCCCTCATAGTCTTCACTACTTGTGTCCTCTGATTTCATCCCTCATAGTCTTCACTACTAGTGTCCTCTGATTTCATCCCTCATAGTCTTCACTACTAGTGTCCTCTGATTTCATCCCTCATGGTCTTCACTACTAGTGTCCTCTGATTTCAACCCTCATGGTCTTCACTACTAGTGTCCTCTGATTTCATCCCTCATAGTCTTCACTACTAGTGTCCTCTGATTTCATCCCTCATGGTCTTCACTATTAGTGTCCTCTGATTTCATCCTCATGGTCTTCACTGCTAGTGTCCTCTGATTTCATCCCTCATAGTCTTCACTATAGTGTCCTCTGATTTCATCCCTCATGGTCTTCACTACTAGTGTCCTCTGATTTCATCCCTCATTGTCTTCACTACTAGTGTCCTCTGATTTCATCCCTCATAGTCTTCACTGAGTGTCCTCTGATTTCATCCCTTATGGTCTTCACTACTAGTGTCCTCTGATTTCATCCCTCAATGTCTTCACTGCTAGTGTCCTCTGATTTCATCCCTCCGTCTGCTCTACCAGTGTCCTCTGATTTCATCCCTCATAGTCTTCACTACTAGTGTCCCCTGATTTCATCCCTCATAGTCTTCACTACTAGTGTCCTCTGATTTCATCCCTCATTGTCTTCACTACTAGTCTCTAGTCTTCTCCATGGCCTTGACTAACAAAATCAGTGTGCATTCAATGGCACCATTTTCCCTATGGACCCTGGTCAAAGGTAGTGCACTATATAGCTAACAGAGTGCTTTCTGGGACACAGACATGGTCTGGATGATTACTATACAGTAAATTGTCCGTGGTGTTGCCTTCATTAGAATTCCTGTGTTGCAGCCTAAGTCTGTATCCTGTCTCTGGTGGCTTGGCCTAACAAATACACAAACATGGCCTAACAAACACACAAACATGATCTAACAAACACACAAACATGGCCTAACAAACACACAAACATGGCCTAACAATCACACAAACATGGCTAACAAACACACAAACATGTCCTAACAAACACTACAA